>NW_006399812.1:77242-86234 GCF_000299155.1 Elephantulus edwardii | reverse complement strand
TAATATCCCATTGTTAACTTTTTTATTTTAGTTGGTTCCTTTGTGACATTGCCCATTTCATTCCTTATTCAGATTATTTGTGCCTTTTCCTTCTTTTCTTTTGTTAATTTTTCTAGTGGGTTGTCAATTTTATTAACCTTTTTAAAGAACCATCTCTGGGTTTTGTTGATGGTTTCAATTGTTTTTGTTTTCTGTATCATTAATTTCTGCCTGAATTTTTATTATTTCAGTTTTTTTTGAGGGTGTCAGGTTTTCTTGCTGTTCTTTTTCAATTTGTTAGAGATGTTGGGTTAAAAGGTCAATGGTCATTTTTTCCCTGTCATTTAATGTGTTTGCTTATTGCTATAAATTGACCTCTAATTACTGCTTTGGCTGTTTCCCAGAGGTTTTTGGTAAGTTGTGTTTTCATTGTTATTTGTTACAAAAAACTTTTTAGTTTCATTTTTAATTTCTTCTAGTACCTACTCATGTGCAAGCAAGGTGTTGTTCAGCTTCCAAATATATGGTTTTTTCTTCTTTATCCTCTTGTTATTAATTTGTAATTTTGTAACATTGTGGTCTGAGAAGATGCTTTGTATTATTTCTATGCTGTTGAATTTATTGATGCTTGCCTTGTGACCTAAAATGTGCTCTATTCTGGAGACTGTTCCATGCACATTGGAGAAGAAGGTATACTGTGGTTTTGGGGGGTGCATTAGCCTATAAATATCTATGAGATCGAGTTGGTTTATATTGTGGTTTAATTCTTCAGCATCTTTGTTGATTTTCTTTCTGGAAGTTCTACCTTTTCTTGAGAGTGGTGTATTGAAGTGTCCAATTTCTATAGTAGTGTTGTCTGTTTCCTTTTTCAGTTTTGCTATTTTTTAAAAAATCTATTCTGCAGGTTTTTAATTTGGTGCATAGATATTTATTACTGTTATATCTTCTTGTTCTACTGACCCCTTAATCATTATGTAGTGACCTTCCTTGTCCTTTATGATGTTTTTTTCATTGAAATCTATTTTATCAGAAATCAGTATCACCACTCCTGCTTTATTCTGGTTGCCATTTGCTTGGTATATTTCCACCCCCCACCCCGTTTTATTTTTAGTCTTTCTTTATTTTCATTTTTCAGGTGTGTCTCTTGTAGACAGCATATTGATTTTGTTTTTTCATTCAATCTGCTTTCTTTCTCTTCATTGGTGCATTTTAACCATTTACATTCAATGTGATTATTGAGAAACAAGGTTTTGTTGCTATCATTTTGTTGAATTCTTTTTTGGTGCTGTTGCTAGTTACTTAGATCCATCCTGCTTTCTGTGGCATCTCTGTAAGAAGGACGTCTCTCATTGTTTCCTGCAATGCTGGTCTTGTTTTTATAAACTCCATTAGGTTCTGTTTTCCTGGGACTATCTTGAGCTTTCCTTCATATTTGATGGACAATTTTGCTGAGTATAATATTCTTGGTTGACAGTCATGTTCTTTGAATGTACGATATATGTCATTCTATTGTCTTCTTGCTCACATGGTTTCTGCTGAGAAATAAGCATTTAATCTTATTTGCTCTCCCTTATAGGTTACTCTTTGTTTCTCCCTTGCTGCTTTCAGAATTCTCTCCTTTTCTTTGTTTCTGGCAAATTTGACTATAAAATGTCTTGGTGTTTTTCTTTTGAGGTTTATTCTATATGACGTTCTCTCAGCTTCTTGAATATATATTTTCTCATTCTTCATTATGCCTGGGAAACTTTCTTCTGGTAGTTTTTATGCAACTTTTTCACGGTCTTTACTTGCTTCTTCCTGTTCTGGGATTCTGATTATGTGCATATTATTTCTTTTGATGGTGTCCCACATTATTCTTAGGCTTTATTCTTTTTCCTTCCTTCTTGACTCTGCTTTTTGTTCTAGCAGATCAGTGGTGACAATTCTATCTTCTATTTCACTGGTCCTGTGCTCCATTTCTTCAACTCTGTTCATGTGACCCTCCATCATGTTGACATCATCTAAAACCATCGGTCCTCATATTTTAGATTGTATTTTCTTGCTTATTCAGAGCCTCTAATGCCTGTGTTTTGGGGTTTTGTTTTTAATATACATTGTTCTGGATTATTTTTTAAGCTCTTTCTGGTTTTTGCTTGCAGTGTCCTGTAATTCTTCAAGTTTTTCTTTTATCCATTGAAAATAATCATTCATTGTTCTTTTAAATTCTTTGTCAGAAAGTTTCATCAGACTTCTGGCTTGAGAAAATCCACTGATACTGTGTCACGTTATTGGGGTGACATCTTGCTTTGGCTTGTGTAGGGGGTGAGGTAGCCTGCTTCTTATGTGATATTGCTGTGGTGGAGTTTTACCATGTCTGATGCAATAGCAGGTTGTTAATCTGAAGTCATCTATTTCTTCTTCTTTGGCTCAATGGGAATCCCAGAACATTTAATTGTGCTAATGCGAAACCTATACTTGAACCAAGAGGCAGTCGTCAGAACAGAGCAGGGTAACACTGCATGGTTCAAAATTGGGAAGGGTGTACGCCAGGGATGCATCCTGTGTCCATACCTTTTCAACATGTATGCAGAGCAGATTATCCGAGAGGCTGGGCTCTATGAGGAGAATTGTGGCATCAGGATTGGTGGAAGATCTATTAACAATCTGCGTTATGCAGATGACACAACTCTGTTTGCTGAAACTGAGGAGGACCTCATGCACTTGCTGCGGAAGGTCAAGGACTGCAGCCTTCAGTATGGACTGAGGCTCAATGTCAAGAAGACAAAGATTCTGACCACTGGACCAATTGGCAGCGTCAGGATGGATGACGAAGAGATTGAGATTGTTCACAGCTTCAGTTTGCTCGGCTCCACAGTCAACACTCTTGGCACCAGCAGTCAGGAAATCAAAAAGCGTATCGCAATGAGAAAGTCTGCTGTTAGGGACCTCTCTAAAGTACTCAGGAACAACAGTGTCTCTCTGGAGACTAAGGTGTGCCTGATACAGGCCATGGTCTTTGCAATCGCTTGTTATGCATCAGAGAGTTGGACAATGACTAGGGAGGACAGAAGGAGAGTTGATGCTTTTGAGCTGTGGTGCTGGAGAAGAGTACTGAATGTACCATGGACTGCCAGGAAAACAAACAGATTCATCTTGGAGAGGATTAAACCAAGCTATTCCTTGGAGGCAAGGATTCTGGGGCTTCGTCTGACATACTTTGGGCATGTTGCCAGGAGGGACGGGTCTTTGGAGAGGGACATCATGCTTGGGAGGGTGGAGGGACAGCGCAGGAGGGGAAGACCCTCTATGAGATGGATTGATTCGGTGACTGGGGTAATCGGGATGGGTGTGTCAGAGGCAGTGCGATTGGTGCAGGACAGAGCAGGGTTTAGGGCTGTTGTGCGTAGGGTCGCTATGAGTCGCAAACGACTCGACGGCATATAAAAACAACAACAAATCTGAAGTCATTGCTCCAGAAGGTTTCTGCCTGAGTTTCACTCAGTTCGATAAAGAAAAGGCCTATGGAAGCAGCCTCATCTGACATGCAACTGCCACAGCTAGGGTAGCCCAAGGTGCTCTGATCTAAAGGCAGTTCATGGACTAGACTTGAGGAGATGCAAGGCAGAGCATGGAGACCTGACTGGAAAACAAGGAAGACCTGGTTTTCCCTTCAAGAACGACCTCAGCTCTCTCACTCTCTTCTGATTGCACTTAAGGGGTCCCATGTGATCCAGCCAAACAGCAGTGACACCCCCCCCCCAAAGTACCTTACTCAAGTTCCAGCATTTCTCCTGGTGTGCTTTGGGAGCAGTGTTCTGGGTTCAGGCTGATGGCATTGCAACCAGAGTTCTGGTCACAGGTCGGCAACAACGGAACTGGAGTTCTGGGCTCATATGCACTCTGATTCCAGCTTTCCTGCTTGCCTTGGTGTGTTATTCTCCAATGTGTTGCTCCCCAGCACATGCATCAGCAACTTCTGGTGTGTGCCCACAGTTACTTTTGACTTCTCTTACTCAAACTCCTGCTGTCTGGCTCACTGCCAAGTCTTGCTGCTGGTCCATTTCAGCTGCAGGTTTGTTGTAGCTGCCCATTTTGCTTTTTTCTGAGATTTTGTTTTGAACTTTTTTTTTAAATGGAGAGTGCAGGATGTCTCTATTATTTTTGTTTCGATAACTACAGAACCTGGAAAAGCTTTTGATGTTATTGATGCATAACACACTGAATTTTTGGAAACTAGCTGTGCTGTGCACTTTGGAAAATGTATCCTGGTTGTACTGTGTTGAGTTGGCATTGTACAGAAATTAACAGTCATATTGGTCTAGAAATGTTAAATTTCCCCTCATTTGTACAGGGGTAGTGCACTGTATTAAATATGTAAGATCTTATCTACATGGGTTTGATTAAAGATACTAATAAAGTATTCTCTAATTAAAAAAAAGAAGTTGAGCAAACCCTAAACAGGATAGATCCCAAAAGAAAACATCAAGACATAGCATAGTCACATTTTCCCAAATCAAAGATATGGATATAATACTAAAATCAGCTTGAGGAAAAATAGAGTTAACTATAATGGGGAGCCAATAATATTAAGCTCTAACTTGCCCCCAGAACCCAAATGATCAAGAATAAAATGGGATGACACATACAAAATGCTGAAAGAAAACAATTGCTAACCCAGAATCCTGTGCTCAGCAAAACTGCTTATCAAATAAGAAGGGACAAAACAAACACCAAAACCCATAAAAACCTGCCCCCAACAAAAAACGGCCCTAGTCCAGAGTGCTTCACTGGCAAATTCTAAACATTTAGAAACAATCCTACTTAAATTATTTCAGAATATGAGAAAAGAAGAAACATGTCAGATTTATTCTATGAAGCAAGGATAACACTTATATCCAAACCAGGTAAAGGCATCAGAAAATAAACAAACAAACAAACAAACACCATAGACCAACATCACTCATGAACATAGATGCACAAGTCCTTAACAAAATCCTAGCTAATGGAATCCAACAGTATATGAAAAGAATAATTCTTCATGATCAAGTGGGATTTATAACAGACATGGCAAGGAGGGTATAAAATAAGAAAACAAACAATGCAATACATCACATCAATAAAACAAAGGACTAGAATAAAACAATCATCTCAATTGACACAGAAGACTTTCATGAGGAGGGAATGAAAATGTTCAACAATGAAAAACATTATAATTTCTTTAAAAATTCAATACCATTTCTTGACTAAAACATTCAACAAACTCAGAATGTTGTTATGTGCTGTCTCCTGCAACTCATAGCAACCCTATATACAGTAGCTCTGAAGCCTGCACTGTGCTGAGCCAGTCTCATTGACTTTGACACACCTTTCCCTGTTACCCCAGTTATTGTGTCAGTCCATCTCATTCACGGTCTTCCTCTCTGTGCTATCCCTCCACCCTTCTGAGCATGATGTCCTTATCTGAGGACTGGCTTCTCCTGGCCACATGCCCAGTAGTGAGACAGAGCTTCAACATCCTAGTCTCCAAGGAAAACTTTGTGTCACCCTCTCCAAGACAGACCTGTTTGGTTCTCTTGGCAGTCTATGGTATCTTTAATACTCTTCTTCAGCACCACAACTCTTCTTCTTCTTCTATCATCCTTAGTCATTGTCCCATTCTCTGATGCATAACAAGTAATTGCAAAGACCATGGCCTATTATCAGATGCATCTTAACCTCTAGACTGACATCGATGATTCTCAGTACTCTGCAAAGGTCTCTTAGATTTTCCTAGTGCAATTTCTCTTTTGATTTCCTGACTGCTGTTGTTGACTGTGGATCCGAGCAAGCTCTAATTGTTAACAGCCTCAATCTCTTCTTCATCTATCATGGTGCTGCCAATTGGCCCAGGGGTAAGAATCTTTGTCTCCTTGATGTTGAGCTTCAATCAATATTGAAGACTACAGTCCTTGACTTTCTGCACCTACCTAGCACTTTGTATCTTCCTCAGTTTCATCAAGTGAAGTTATCTGTATATCACAGGCTGTTGATGAGTCTTCCTTTAATTTTGATGCCACATTTCTCCTCATAAAGCCTAGCCTCACGAATGATCAGTTCCACATATAGATTGAAAAGGCATGGAGACAGGATGCATCCCTGAAGCACTCTTTTCCTGATTTTAAACCATGCAGTGTGTTTCCTTGCTTTGTTCTGACAACCGCTTCCTGGTACGAGTATAGGTTTATATGAGTACAATGAAGTGTTTTGGGATTCCCATTCTCCTCAAAATTAGCCACAATTTGTTGTGCTCCACATAGTCAAATACCTTGCATAGTCAATAAAACACAGAAAGACATTCCTCTGGTACTCTTTGCTTTCAGCCAAGACCCATCTAACATTGACAATAATATTTCTAGTGTCACGACCTCTTCTAAATCCAGTTTATATTCTGGCAATTCTCGTTCCAGTTGTTTATGGATAATTTTCAGCAGATTTTTCATGTGTGCAATATTAGTGAAACTGTTTGATAATTCCCACATTCTATCATGTCACCTTTTTATGGAATATGGATCTCTTTCAGTCAGTTAGCCAGGTAGTTGTCCTCCAGGTTTCTTGGCGTCACCTGGTGAGCAAGTCAAGGACAGTAAATGTTTGCTGAAATATATCAATTGTCATCCCATCAATTTCTGGGACCTTGTTTTTTGCCAGTTCCTTCATAGCAGGCTGAATTTCCTCCTTCATCACCATTGCCTCTTGATCATATGTTATTTCTTGAAATTCTTCTGTATCAGCCAATTGTTTTTGGTACAGTGAATCTCTATACTCCTTCTATCTTCTTTCAAAAGGAACAGAGGAGAATTCCTCAACATAATTAAGAACCTATATATAAAACCAATAGACAATGACATCCTCATTAAAGAGAGATTAAAGGTATTCCCCTTGAAAACAGGGACCAAATAGGATGCCCATTATCACCACTCTTACTCAGTGTTGTACTGGAAGTCCTTGATAGAGTAATAAGGCAGGAGGAGGAAATAAGAGGCATCAAAATTGGCAAGAAAGGTGGTAAAAGTATCTCTTTGCAGATGATACTATAGTGTACAGAGAAAACTCTAAAGACTCAGCAAGAAATCTAATTTCACAGCCTGGCAGGATACAAGATAACATACAAAAATTAGATGGATTTCTCTACAGTAACAAAACACTGAAAAGGAGATAAGAAAAACAATACTGATTACAACAGTCAACTACAAGTTCAATACTTACGAACAAATCTGACTAGAGACATAAATGATTTATATTAAAAAATTACAAAATATTCCTACAAGAAACATAAAGAGGCCAGATAGATGCAATTTCTATAAAATGAATCTCTTAAAAATAAGAGAACATTTATATACAATTTTTACCAAATTAAATGTATGAGTGACTGAATTAAAACCCTTAAAAATAAATCAAAACAAGGGGTTTGTGCGGGGAGAAGGGTGCAACAATGAATGAATGGAATCCCAAAATCTCTGTAAATGTTCATTGAAATGAAAAATAAACAACCTAAATTAAAAAAAACTTTAAAAAAATCAAAACAGTTCTTTCTCTCATCTACTTAAATGCAGTGTTCATTATTTATCTCCTCTTTCCTTGTTTCCCTCCAACCCCCACGTCAGTCCTGTTTTATAACAGTGGAATTATGAAGTATTTGTTCTTTTGGTGACTAAGATAATTCACTCAGCATAATGTCCTCCAGGGTTACCCATTTTGTATAAGATTTTATGACTTTCAGAGGTTAAAAAATAAGAAAAATTTACTCAAAGTATTTGCTTAAATGTCAGTGTTATTTTTAGGTACCACTGAGTTGACTACAACACATAACAACCCTGTGGACAGATATGAACCTTACCCTGTCCTATGCCATCCTTGTGATCTCTGAGATGCTTGAGCCCAGTGTTACTGTTAATGTGTTAACCCATCTTATTCGAGGTTTTCCTTTTTCTGACCCTCCTGGTTGTTAGCTGGCATCTAGTTGATCATGACTCATCATGACCCTATAATGTCCACAAGCCTATCTTCCCAGGTGCCTCTGGGTGGTTTCAGCCCACCAACATTTTAGCTAGTGATGTTGTTATGGGATGCTGTGTTGATTCCTGTGCCTAATGAGCCCTTGTGTTGGAGCCTGTAATTTATTGTGTTTCCCAGTCTGTAATCTTTAAAATGAGTTCAAACTGCTGACCTATGGTTAGCTTAGCAAATCTTTTTTGGCTAGTAGTTCACTGTTCACCCAAGGATAACAAAGATCAAATGTGCCTTTTTCTTTATAATTTTTGTTGTAATTTTTAACTAAAGTTTATAGAAAACTTGGACTTCTATTCATTCATTGTTGCACATTTTCCTCCCTCCACCCCTTCTAGTTTGCTTTCTCTTTTAAAAAAATTCATTTATTGTTGCATAACAAATGTGTCTTTTAAGTCATTATTGTGTGACACTCAGTTGACTTTCTAGGTTGTAATCTTTATAAGGATAGATTTCTAGGGCTTTTCTTCTGCAGAATTAGTGATGAGTTTGAACTGCTAACTTTTTGGTTCACAGCTGAATGTTTAACTATTATTACAGTAGAATTCCAGCCAAAGTTATATAAAAAAATTAAAAGAAAATGTCCTTTCATATTCCCAGGTAAGCAGAATCATATTTTGGTCACCTTTCCCTGCTTCTGATTCTCTTGTTTGGGATTTTGATCATGTTTTAAAACCAGTCTCCCATATAAAAATTTGTTTCAAGATCTTCTGAATGGTAAACAAAGAGTTCTGTAGCTATAATATATAACTAGTGTGCAAACTAATGATGAAAATGATAAGAATGAGTGGCTACTGAATTCTCCAGTGATCAGCTCTGTATATTGCTTTGCTTTAAAATGAAGAGGACCTGAAGCGCATGCTGCAGAGGGGCAAGGACTGCAGCCTACAATATGGACTGAGGCTCAATGTCAAGAAGACAAAGATTCTCATCACTGGACCAATTGGCAGCATCAGGATGGATGGTGAAGAGATTGAGATTGTACACA
>NW_006399812.1:73189-76747 GCF_000299155.1 Elephantulus edwardii | reverse complement strand
TTAGGGCTGTTGTACGTAGGGTCGCTATGAGTCACAAGTGACTCGACGGCACATAACAACAACATTTATTTCCAAATCATTACATTTTCAACTTGATACAAACAGATTTAGTTATTGACACAATTCTAATATGATTAATATGAAAACATTTCAAATCACAGAAATTGTATGCTTTCATGTTTAGACCGAAGACACAATTTTGGCTTAACTCATGAAGTGGAAGCATAGCTTAATGGAGAAAATCACTGAAAATACAGTTAGTAAAGCATTGTTGCTGCTATTTTAATAATA
The DNA here is from genome assembly GCF_000299155.1 of Elephantulus edwardii. Lineage (NCBI taxonomy): Eukaryota > Metazoa > Chordata > Mammalia > Macroscelidea > Macroscelididae > Elephantulus > Elephantulus edwardii. Next base: position 76,456 of record NW_006399812.1, on the reverse strand, counting down.
GCTGAATGTAACGTATCTTTTCAAGGAAGAAATAAGATGTTTGGGTCCCCACAAAATGGAAATTTTGGTGTTACTTCAAACTTGTTGCTTAATTTGATTTCTTTGCAGGAGCTCACAGCTCAAAATATAGCAACACAGGAAAGAGCAACCCATCCTATATGTCTTAAACAATGTAAGATGAATTAATGAACTTAGTACATAATAAAATTCTAGTAATCTATTTTAGTGACATTAGACAGAAATTTCAGTTTGTCTTTAAATCCCCTCCTGGTCTTTCTCATATAGATCAGCTAAGTATTGATTTTAAGACATAGAAAATTGATCATATTTACTAGTTTATAGATCAATGTTGTTAGGTTCTATTGCATTAACTACCAATAATAGCAACCTACGAACAACAGACTGAACCTTGCCCTATCCTATGCTTTGTTCACAGCTTCTGATGTTTGAACCCTCTGCTACAGTCACTGTGTCAGTCCATCTTGCTGATGGTCTTCCTCTCTCTCACTGACTCTGCACCTTTCCTAGCATGTCTTTTTTTTCAGGAATTGATCCCTTTTGACAAGATGCTCAAAGTATATGAAATGAATTCTTGTCATCCAAAAGCAATACCAGTGAAGAAATTGCAAATCAAGTACTTAGTTATTCTTATGAAGTTTTCAAAACTGATCTTTCTAGATGCCAGGGCCCAATATTATTGCTGTTATGTGCCATCAAGCCAAACATGACTCACAGTGGCCCTATGAAAACAGCTCTGAACTTTGCCTTATCCTGCATCATTCTCACCACCTCTGAGTCCATTTTCATAACCACTGTGTCAATCTATTTCATTAAGGGCCTTCCTCTTTTAAACTCTTCACCTTTCCAAGCATGATGTCTTCTCCAAGTACTGGCCCTAACAAGCCCAACAACATGCTCCTGACAACATGCCCAAAGTATATGAAATGGAAGTTTCACCACCCTTGTCTCCAAGGACCATGGGGGTTAGACTTTCTCCAGGACAGACCCTTTTGTTCTCTTGGAAGTCCATGATATTCAGTTCAGGATATTATAAGGCAAGTAAAAGAAATTCTTAGAGTATAAGGAGTATGTCATTTTCATGCACTGTGCAGGACATTTGCTTAATCTGGCAGGATGGACCTCATTAGCACAATAAAATGTTCATTTTCATCCTTAAAGGGTCTAAAAAAACCCACTTTATTTGCAACAACTATCCAAGAAAGACTCAATTCACTATTTTTATTATGAAGGAAGTAGATATTGGTTGGCAGCTTAATCATATTTAAATCATTGAAGAATTGGAAAAGGGAAAGAACAGAAATTATTTTAATTATAACATGGTAAAGATGAAAGATTGACTTAAAAATAAAATTCTTTGTTATAATATCTGGTTTTGGATAATTAAATTTTATTTTGTGGTATCTTTTATTTGTTTATTTATAATCATAGCATGTATTATTAAATAAACCATCAAAAACAGTAGTGTGAGACTAGTTAGTTTGAGATGTTTTCATGTTCCTTTTCTTTGATGTGTATTATGTGGAATCATCTTTTTGTAGAAAATGATTTGTCATTGTAAGGTGCCTTCAAGTCAATGGAAACACATAGGAATGTTATGAACAACAGAAATGAACAACTTTGCCCTATCCTTTTTCATCCTCACATTCTCATGTTCAAACTCACTGCTACAGTCATTATGTTACTGGCATAAGGCAGTTGTTGAGGAGTCTTCCTCCAATCCTGATGCTTATCTTTTTCATACAGTCCAGTTTCTTGAATGATTTGCTCAGCATACAGACTGAATAAATTTGGAGGACGGATACAACCCTGACACACAGACCATCTTTCCTGGTTTTAAATCATGCACCATTACCTTGTTCTGTTCAGACAATTGTTTCTTGGTCACATGAGCACAAGTGAGTGTTTTAGTATTGGCATTTTTCTCAATATTAGCCATAATTTATTACAATCTACACAGACATATGTCTTCGTATAGTCAATAAAACACAAGTAAACATCTTTCTGGTATTCTCTGCTTTCCATAGAGAGATAAGATAGAGAAGATGTATAGATGGTGTTGTTATGCGTCATTGAGCCAGAAGACCCGTAGCTGACCTTCCAGGAGGTTTTCAGAGGCTGTAAGTCTCTTGGGAGGAGACTGTCCATCTTTCTCCTGTGAAGCAGCATGTGGTTTTCAACTACAGCACAAGTCTTCACCAATATGCCACAAGAACTCCCTGGATCTATAAGACCTATGTGCACACATAAATAAATGTAAATACAGAACTCATATCCTACTGCAATGGGTGAATAAATGGGGGGCGGGGGGAGGAGGGTAATCCTAGATGATCAAAGTTCTGAGCTGTTACACTCCTTAATCCTGACCTTGTTCCATCACCTCATAAATTACCTACTCTTGGGGGTATCTGCTAGAGAAAAATTCCAAGCTGTGTGATTGGCTGGCTCGTCAAAGCCTGGGTGCAGGCTCAGAAGTTCAACTGCTGTGCAGCCAGGGGCTTGCTGCAGGTCTCCTAAAACTATATTCCTAAAAGGGATCAGCCCGTCTTGAAATAAGCAAGAGAGCCTAAGAAGTCAACAGCATCCTTTCTTCCCACACTTGCGGGTGTCAAAACAATGATTCACCTCAAGGCGGGGCGGTAGCTTCTCTAATTAGCCTGGAGACGTTCTCGACCCACATGGTTAAAAGTAGAAAAAAACCAACAACCAAGAAAACCCACCCCAAACTTTTATTTTAATGTACACTTCCTTCTGAGAAGCCACCTCCCTCCCAGCCGAGCCCGTGGGCCGCAGGACTTGCGTGGTGGACTCTCAGCACCCAGTCCCGACGCTCGTGAACCGTGAAGGCCCAAGAGACCAGAAGTGGCGCCGGAGTCAGGTCGCAGTGGCAGCTCGTCCCCTGGACCTGTGTCCACCTGTCCCTGAAGGCGCGCGGGTGCCGCGAAGGTGGGCGCCAGGCCCTGAGCTCTCCCCTCCCGGTGGGTCTGGAGCGGGTCAGCGCTCCGGCTCCGCCTACAGCCCCCAACAGCGCCGCCGCGCGGGCAGGCAGCGGCCACCAGGAGCGAGGTGGGCACGGAGTCCCCAGGGGCGCGGGGTGACCACCCGGGGCCAGCACCCTCGCCACTCCTCCCGCCCCCGGGGGCACGTCAGGCTCGCTTCCCTCACCAGGTCTCGGGCCCTTTTGTTGAAGCCGACGGGGGAGGCGGCTGCGGAGCGGCGCCGCGAGGAAGGCGCGCGCGGCCTGGGCGA
>NW_006399812.1:45339-73083 GCF_000299155.1 Elephantulus edwardii | reverse complement strand
CCCCGCGCCTCGTCTCCAGGCGTCGACCCCGCGCGGCTCGCTCGAGGTCGGTGGCCACCTGCTGCGTCCCTGCTGCGCTGGTGCTGCCTTAGGTGGCGTCGGCGCGGGGAGTCAAGTGGGGCCCCCTCCAGGAGCACGCCCCGGCCGTCGGAGCGCCTGGCCTGTCGCTGCCCTACCAGCTGTGCCCTGCCCTTCGCTTCTCGCGCAGCCAGCGCCACTCCAGGTACCAGAGATGGTTTTGAAAAGGTTGGCCTCGAGTCAGTCCTGCAAGGGTTGAAGACCTGGAGGTGTGGGGAAGCCTGGGGAGTGGGCGAAGCGGGCCCGGGGACCTGCCCTGACGGGTCTGTGGCGACGAGGGTAGCACTCTGGTCCTGCTTGGACCACGGAGGGGACACTGTCGCGAGGGACGCCTCTTGGGCAACAAACAAGCCAGTGGGGTGAAATGTGACACTTGCGCTCATGCAAGTGCCCAAAGTTTCCCTTTCCCTCTTGCTGGACTAAACTTTGAGTAGGGAAGCAAAGCCCAGTAGCAGAATGCAACAAGAAGTTAAATGAAGACTTTTCTGCTGGGTTTAAACTGGTAGTAAACTAGGGTTTCCTACCTGCCGTTCTTTGAAGACTAAAGGAAGGGAGACTAGTGGGTACGTCTTTCACTATCTTCCTTCTGTTTCAGGTAATGTTTGTTTCAGACTTTGATTACAGAGATTCTTTGATCAATAGGGATTCTGAGTGTGATCTAAGAAATGCCCAGATTTTTTTTTCTTTTGCTGTTCAAAATTGGCTTGCATACAATAATTCATTCACACTGTTCCATTAATGTACATTTTGTTTTATACAGTCTTTCATTAACATTGTTTTTCTTACCATTGTTCACATACATTGTATTTTATATAATTAATTACTGTTGATCTATGCCTAGTAACAAATGTTTCTTGAACAGAAGTTTTCCATCAGGCAGGGTTTGAAAAGATTAACATGTGATCTGAACGTTTACATAGTTATCATTTGAGTTAATATTTTGCTTTTGAAATGCATAAAAATGATTGCCAATGTATGAATTGGACCTTTGTAAGTACAGGTGGGCAGCTCTTGTGGTGAGCATGTTGGATGCTTTTTAGCCAGGAAATGTATGAAGTGGGAGAGAAGCAGCTTTTCTGGCCTTTTTGTGGAGCCCACCCCACACTTTCCTGAACTGGCAGTCCCCTACTCTTCTTTCCTAGCCTGCAAGTGCCCTTGGATTCACATCAGTCCACACTTCAGACCTTAGAGTTGAATCTCTTTGGACCCAGTAATCTCCCTGGAGCTCTATTCCCCCAGGCTCACAGGGAGATTATGGAGTGCAGTGGCCACCCCTGAGTGCCCTTTGAGGTGGAAAATGATGAGGAAAAGGTTATGTAGACACTGTAGTGGCATAAGGGTCCTGCTATTTGGGATATATAGAGAAAGGTGGAAGTATACAGGTTACCACTTGGCTAGGTACAATGGGAGCTGTATTGGTGCGAAATAATCAGTAATACTGATCCTGCCTTTGTTTAACATGGAACTTGGATTTTTGTGTTAATTTTAATGTTTTAAAATAAAAATCTCCCCCCCCCTTTACTGAGTTTTTTAGCCCTCTTAGCGTTTGTAGCAGGGCAGATGTTTCACTCCTCGCCCTAGTCTCTTTGACTCTGCTCTGCTTTTACATATCTGTGAGTTGGTCCATTAGTAAGTTTCTGAACCTTTATATAAGCATTCATTTTCTCATTTATGAAACAAAGTGCAATAGATGTGTTAGCTAATTGCACAGCATCTGACATATGAGGTGTCTTAATGATGTCTCTGTCACACTGTTTTTTAATTTTTAAATTTTCTTTTTCTGTCTCATTTTTGTAGTCCCAGAGTGATTTAAATAGTTAACATGTTTGGCTGCTATTTCAAAGATTGGTGATTCAGGTCTATCCAGAGATGCCTTGAAAGGAAGTAATGACTGTCTACTTTGGAAAAAAAAAATCAACTGTTGGAAACCCCATGGAGGCAGGTCTGCTTTGACACGTGTGAGGAGGCATGCATTGATTGGAATTGCTCTGGGATAACAGGTAGAGCTGGTCCCATACATGTCACCACTCATCATGGTCATCCTAGACTAGTCACTGGATCTTGCTGAGTCTCAGTTGGCTGCTCAGAGAAATGGGGGTGATGGTAACGGTGCACAGGTGCTGTCATCCTTAATGACAGAATACATGTTAGAACACTGGGTCGTCCTGGAATGGAGGTTTCCCCGTGGTCGCTTGTCAACTCTAGACTTCTTGGAGCAAGTGAAGCTGAGTCATGTTCTAACTTGGCCCCATGGACATGGAACTTCTCAGGAGGTGGGAATCTTGAGCATCTTAGCATCTTCGTAGGAGTAGCAGCCTTTCCAGATCTCCCTGTGGTTTGACTCTTGCTTGTTGGAGCTGCTTGCTTCTCCTTTAGAGGTTAGCCTAAGCCCTCAACCTCCTGCACAGACGCCTTTATCGGTTCTGCTTGTATTGCACAAGGGAGCTCTGGCGGAGTCATCCATAGTCACTGTGCTGCTAATCCAAAGGCCGTACATCCATCAGTTGGAATCCACCAGCGATTATGAGGGAGAAAGATGGGTCTTCTTCTCCTATGTAATTAACAGCCTTAGAAACTTGCTAGAGAGTCAGCCATAAGTCAGGTCCAACTCAGTTAGTGGCCTCTTGTTGCAGGGTGAAATTTACCAGCCTTAGGTTGTGATGTGCACATTTATTTTTTTTTTTATGTGTATACTTGATTTTTGTTGCCCTTAAACAAACTGCTTGGATACCCTTTTCACATATCCAATCATAGGCGATAATTGTGTTTTCCCTGAGCATAATTCTGAGTAGCTATCTGGTTTAAAATAGCTTATGGTCTCTCCTGATCATCCTCCATCAGCCCACCTCCTCACCTCCAGGCTACTGGCAAGCCAGTGCAGTGTATGTGTGTCAGGGGACATCTGGTCCCTTACTGGTGAGATGCCCCCTCCCACTGCTACCACTTACTAAGTCTCCTCAGTTGTCACTGAGCTTGTCCAGCTGACTGTCTCTGAGATGAGCTGTTCCAGGGGCTTGACTTCTGCCTGGCTCAGAGGTCCCCACACCCTGAGGTTTCTTCTGAGTTTCTCCTGAGAACCTGCTCAGGTGTAGTGGAACCAGGATGGCTGGCTCGGGGCCAGGCTGGCATCAGGCTAAGCTGTTAGTTTTACTTTACTGAACGATCTCCCAGCCTTCCTCACAGGAAGTGGGACAGCTCTCATCCCCCAACTCCTCACCCTCCCTTCAACCTCTCAGAAGTTTTTCTTCCTTCATCATCCATTCTTCTGTAGGCAAAGTCACAACAAGTTAATCTCTCAGAACTGGAAAGACTTTCTTTCCATCTGTGAGGCAGGAATCTATGTTAGGTTATATTCTTTCTGCCCTTTGTACACTGTGACTTAGAATAAAGTTCTGGGCTTGAGCTTCCAAACTTTGCTTTTTATGATATAAAGGAAGTTTTAAAGAGTCATATTTTTTTTTGCTTGGAGAAGCCAAGGGTAACCTGGTGAGGTGTGAAAAAGACAGAAAAGATTTCTTGCTCCCTCATCTTTGTCTCCCCAGGCAGGTGGACATAGGCTATGTGATCGTTAAAATGCACTGGGCTTTTCTTTGTCTGAAAAAGACCTGAAAAGCTGTAGTGTCTGCCAGACTGCAGGGAGTGAAGGGAAAAAGCAGCTTGGAGACATGATGGGGGGTGGGGAAGGGATAGAACAGCCTTCTGTTTATATCATGCAGCCCAGGCCAGTAAAGCAGGTACATGTAGATCACTGTCTTATGAGAGATACCTTTTCCTGCTGCTTCTTCTTCGTTACTGGAATCATCTTCTATGTTCTTGGCACTTATTAAAAGCAAGAAGAGAAATATGTAAAATCCCAAGTTGTAATTGCTTCTTCAGGGTGCTTTGAGAACTGCTTAGAGAATAAGCTTAGCCCTTAAGAAGCCTAAAGCCATACTCTTAGACCCCCAATTTGGTTTAGACATACTTCCTAGAAGAAGTGGCCAGAGAAGACTTCTTAGAGCAAGTGGAACTTAGTCATGTTCAGACTTGGCCACATGGACATGAAAGAGACTTCTCGGGAGGTGGAGATCTTGAGTGTCTAAGACAGAAGACCTGCCCAGGAGTAGCCTTTCCAGCTCTACCTGTGGTTTGACTCTTGTGGTGCGGGGTTTATTCCTTTGGTTGTCCGGATCCCTGTAAACACCCTCCTGATTCACATCATCTGTAGGTAGCACAGCAGTGAGGGTTAACTTTCTAAATCCCTTTTGATTTTTCTGAACTAGCAGTTGAATTGATACTAGATAGCACTTGAATTCTAGTCTAATTGTATTATTATTAGAATTCTGCATTTTAGGCGAAGTAAATGTTTCCTAAGATGAATTTAGGGAGCTCTGGTGGTGTAGTCCCTAGGGAGTTGGTCTGCTGACCCAGAGGCAGCACGTCTCTGGCAGTTTGAATACAGCAGTAGTTGCACAGCAGAAAGAGGCACAGTTTCCTCCTGTGCGATTCACAGCCTCCAGAAAAACTGCCAGAGGTTCAGGTTGATTCAGATTGTAGGGTGGTGAGGTTTGAGTTTAAGACACATTTGTGACTCTAAGAAATTACACATTTTGTATTGTTTTTAGCATGATCTGATTCATGATACTGAAGCACATGATCTACAAAACAGAAAATGCCATGTCTGTGCTCAGGGACCTTGGTATTGAATTGACAAGAAATGATGCGTCCTGTGTGTGTCAATGTGTGACAAGATCTGTTCCCTCACCAGTTACATCTCATAGAACACTGAAAAGAAATGTACCAGCACTGTTCCTGGGGAGATTCTTGATAGCCAAGGGCTCCCAGGCAGTTTTCTTATGCTTAAAATATCTGTAAAAAAGAAACAAAAAATCTTTTGGAAAGGTGAGGAGTGCAAAGTTATTTATTTGCTCAGGCCTCTTCCTGGCTCTAATATTGAACTGATTTTAATGGATGAAGTTTAAGATCTTCCAGAAATACTTGTCCTTACCCCTGAAATCCACTTACCAAGCTCCCAGTCTCTCTGTGCTTTCTGCCCCTGAATTCTCATGCCTGTTGGAGGCAGGGGAAACACTGACTGTCATGGGAACATTTTCTATAGATTGACATAATGCCTGTAACAATGGACTTGAGCATGACAGAAATGGTGAGGATGGTGTAGGATAGGGCAAGGCTTGATCTGTTGTTCATAGGGTCTCCATGAGTCCAAGGTCAACTGGAGAGCTCCCAACAACAACAGTTCTCAGGAAGGCTGCCCTGGATGTGGGATGTGAAAGTGGCATACATGTTTTGCATTTTTAAAGCAGGTCCAGCTGGATGAGGTGGTTAAGCAGTCAGGGGTTCTGACTTGGGCTCTGCCCTGCAACTTCAGCTTCCCATAGGAAATGGTGTTGATTCATGCCATGCAGTGTGGCTCTGAGCTTTACATAGGTTGCTGTATGATAAGCAGAGAAAATCCTTCCTGAGTTATTTGTAGTTACTCTTTAGTTGTCTTTTCTTATCAGAAGTTGTATTGTTATGTGCCTTCTACTTGACTATGACTCATAGCAACCTTATGAACAACACATCAGAACCTTGGGCTGTCTTGCACCATCCTCACAGTGTCCACTCTACTTGAGGACATTGTCACAGTTACAGTGTTGGTCCATCTTGTTGAGAGACTTTTCTTCTGGTTTTCTGATTTTCTACTTCTCCCAATATGATATCTTTCCCCAAAGATTGGCCCCACCTGACAACGTGCTCAAAGTATGTAAAATGAAATTTCGCCATCTTTGCCTCCAAAGAGCATCCTAGCTGCAATTCCTCCAAGACAAATTTGTGTGTTCTTTTTTGGCAGTCCATGGATATTTGGTACTCTTAGCAAACACTACAGTTCAAGGGATCAGTTCTTCTGCCACCCTTACTCAACTTACAGATACATCGGAAGTAATTGAAAATACTATGGCTGCAACAATGAATGAGTGGAAGCCCAAAATCTCTGTAAATGTTTATGAAAATTAATAAAATATAATTATAGAAAAAAATACTATGGCATGGAACAAGCATGCCTTAGTCTTTAAATTGACTGTTAGAAGTTGAGAGCAGATGAGCCTCTCTTTCTCTTCACCATCTTCCCATTTCCCTGGCAGTCACAGCCATGAAGGTTGAAGTGTGTAGTTTCAGTGGGTTCAAGCTCTACCCTGGACACAGGAGGTGCCACGCCAGGACCAATGGGAAGGTGTTTCAGTTTCTCAGTGCAGAATGCGAGTCTGCATTTTGGTTCCTTTCCAGAAGGAATCCATGGCAGATAATTGAATTTTCTTCTACAGTAGAAAGTACAGAAAGGGCCATTGGAAGAAATTCAAAAGCAAAGAACCTGCTGTGCAGTCAGATTCCAGAGGGCCCTCACTGGGGCATCTCTTTAAAAAAAAAATTAAATTTAATTTTATTTAAAAATATCCACTGTTGCATGTCTCTTGCTGATATAATGACCAAGAGGAATTAAAAAAACCTGACTTTAGAAAGGGAGCTCTGGTGACCTAGTGGCAAGAAGCTATGCTGTAGTCCTGAAGGCTTTGAATCCACCAGATGCTCTGCTGGAGAAGGAGGGGCAATCTCCTCCTGTGCCTGTTGGATCTGATTTAGTGGTACACAACAAAACTCAGAAAAACTAAACCAAACCAAACCTGACCTTAGAAAGGCTCCTTGAGGACAGGCCATCAGAGTTTCTAAGGAAGCAAATAGGGCTAAACAAGCATTTAAAAAGACTGCAGTGGTGGCTGGTGAGGCTCGCACACAACCAGCGCCTGAGGAAAACATCGTGAAGCCTGTGAGCGTTTCTGCTCCCCAGGTGGACAGAAAACACTAAGTTGGCAGATGTGACTTTCAAATAAAGATCCAATTATAACTAAAAAAACCAGTAACAAACCCCACCCAACAAAAACAAGCTGAGATTGGTGCAAGTGGCTTGCACTTTAATACTAATTAAAAACTTAATGATAAGAACCCGCCCAAATGTAATGTGACATAAAAACTTATTGATGTCTTTTCATAAAGGTGATAGGTAAGAAAATACCATGGAGCAGTTGTAATGTAATGTAATGTAATGTAATGTAATGTAATGTAATGTAATGTAATGTAATGTAATGTAATGTAATGTAACATATAATGTCACCATGAGTTAGAATCAATCAATAGCAGTGGATTTAATTTTTTTATTTTTAGTAAAGTACTCTAAAGCAGTGAAGAGTCATGCTGTAGGATGTAAGTGGGTGGAAGGCCCACATCACCTGAGTGTTGGCAGGCCCAGTATTCAAATTCCCAGTCTTTCCGCTGCATCTGTTTTTTCTGTTGATGGTGAGGTTCCCAGGACCAGCGTTGAGTTTGGGCGGGGGTAATTCTCTCCGACAGAAGGTGGCGTGGGCCGGTGACACACATTTGTTCTACTGAGGAGATGTAGGGCCACGTCTTTCCTAACTCATCAGTTAGCCTTTTCAACAGTCATAGATTCAGATCCAGATTATGGCTCTGAATGTTTCTCGTATATTTTGTTTCACACATATGAATATATCATAAATATTTAGTACCTTTTCTGTATTGAGACAACATGAATATTCACTTCCCAGGTGGCTTGTATATATTTAGTGCCTCATGAACTTTTTTGGTTTTTTGTTGTATTTTGTTTCAACATCCTCTTAATTTTTAATATACATACGCTTTATCTACTTAGTTTTAATGTATCATTTGAGATTTCTTCTGTCCTTTTGTTGTTTTCCTCTTATCACTCATCACTCATTGCCATCAAGTCAGACAGACTCATAACTGATGCTGTAGTGGGTTTTTAGTGGCTATAAATCTTCTAAGAGGAGGCTGCCCACCTTTCTTCTGCATAGCAACTGGTGCATTTGAACTGTTGACCCTTGTATTGGCAGCACAACTTCCTACTCACTAGGCCACCAAAGCTCCCTTTTTTCTTCCAGCAGAATTAAATATTCTTAAACACCGTAACAAATGCAACTTATATGAAAATATTAAGATGGTCTCTTCAAACCACTTCCTAGTTTAATTATGTATAGTTGGATGAAGTTCTTGTCCCATTAAGACAAAACTAATTCTGAGATACTTGCAAGCCCTCTGTGATCAAGCCTAGGTCTTTATATGCTTGTGAAGCTTGCTCACACCCTCATCAGGTTCTCAGATGGATAAAGAACTCCATACTATCCATACTAAGTGTTAGTTTCTACCCCTGGCACCTGGTCTACCCCTGGTCATCAGGCTCACAATATGTGCTGCTGTGATCTTTGTAAAAGCTTTTCTCAGTGATGAACTCTGTTTAATCTGACTGTCCCTCTGATGGGCAACATGTTTGTGCCTCATAGGTGCAGTGCAAAACAGTAGCCTTGGATGAAGCTTACTTTAGGCCACACTTTGACCAAGGGTTTAGACTCAGGCTTGAGTCTCCTCAGTCCTCTTGACTGTTCTGCATCCTGTACAATGCATTGAACAGCTTGATGTAACACCTCTATGCTGTACCTACTGTGCTAACTTAGGTTTCACTTACAAATCCCTCGTCTTGAGGCTCTGGACTATTTCTGTAATATTTTAATTACTCATCTGTACTTTTTTCCTTACAAAGAGAGGTACCAAGAACTTTATAATGTTTCCTTTCATCATGAAATATGTGTTTATTTAGAAGCTATAGTGCTAACTCTGCTAATGGAGGTGAGAAGGGAGAAGGAACAGGGTTGTCAGTGGTTCTGACCCACTCATTCGCAGTCTGAATCACATAGCCGCAACACTCATAGGGCTTGATGAGTCACTCCCTGTGAACTGTGATCATTTCCACAGAAATAAAATTGGCTGCATATCTTTTTGACAGTTGCTGGGTGTTAACTGCATGCTTCATTAAAAAGCAAATCTATAAGAATATAGAAAGAGGGACATCATTGCTGGCATCAAATGGATCCTGACTGAAAGCAGAGATAAGCAGAAATAGGTTTACCTGGGGTTTTTTGACTATCTAAATGCATTGAATTGGGTGGATCTTAGCAAATTGTGAATAACTTTGCAAAGAGTGGAAATACCAGCACACTTAATTGTACTTATGTGGAACCTGTGCTTAGAGCAAGAAGCAGTCATTTGAACAGAAATAGGAGACACTGAATAAAAAGGGTGTGCTTCAGAGTTGTATTCTTTCACTATACGTATTCAGTTTGTATGCTGAGTGTGTAATCTGAGAAACCCAGATATGTGAAGTCTTCTTCATGGCATCAGGATTTTAGAAAGATTTATTAACAACTTCAATATACAGGTGACACAACCTTGCTTTCTGAAAAGGAAGATGGCTTTAAGTACTTACTGATGCAGTTCAAAGAGTATAAGCCCATGGATTGCACTTTAATATAAAGAAAACAAAAATTCTCACAGTTGGACCAATAAACAACAACTTATAAATGAAGAAAGGATTGGAATTGTTAAGAATTTTATTTTACTTGAATCCACAATCAATGCCTATAAAAGTAATAGTCAAGAAATAAAACAATGATTTGCAGTAGGCGAATCTGCCCCTGGGACCTCTTTAAAGCACCAAGGAGTGGGAGTATCCCTTTGAGGACTCAGGTTAACCTGGCTTAAACCAGTGTCCCTGTTGGCTAATAAAGGAGTTCTGGTGGCATGTAGTCCACAGGAAGTTGTTCTGGTAACCCAAAGGCCAAGCCTTTCTGGTGAGTTTGAATCCACCAGCAGCTGTTTGGGAGAAAGATGGACATTCTGCTTTCTATGCAATTTATAGCTTAAGAAGCCCAACGTAGGTTCAGCTGTAAATCAACTTAAAAGCAACAACTGATTTAAGTAAGTAATATGTATGTGAAAAGTAAGGAAGATTGAAGAATTGATGCCTTTGAACTATGATGCTGGCAAAGAGTATTGAATACACACAGTGAAAACCAAACAAACCTGTTTGGAAGAAATGCTGCCAGGATGCAAGGATGGTGAGACTTTGCCTCACAGACTCTGGATATCTTACCAGGAGGGACCACTCTTGGGTGAAAGATAAAGTAGAGAGCCAGTGAAAAGGAGGGGGAGCATCAGGGAGATGGATAGACACAGCAGCTGCAGCAGAGCAGTGAGAGGGAGGGTGGTGGGGGATCCAGGAGGGTCTCATTGCACTGTGCAGAGGGTTACTATGCATCAGAGAATCCAGCTGGACAGCAGCTAGCAACGACAAAATGTCTCTGATACATTCTCAGAGTGAAAAATGAGAACTCAGTATAGGAACACAAAGCATTTTGAAGATTGAGTTCCCTGGTGTCCAAGCTTGACCAGTGTATGTTTGTTTTTCTTTTCCTGGTGGCTACCTTGAGTCAAGTCAGGCATTTCAGTTCAAGTATTTTGATAAGAACGACTTACCAGGTATAGGAAGTCCCAGGCTGTGAATGAGATCTATTCTTAATGTATATCTTTAAGTCACATTTAATAAGTAAATCTAAACAGGTCTATGTGATTTTTAATTAGCCTTGCCATCATGCAAGTATGTTTGAAGCCTTCTCAGTGATTTATTTATTTTTTTTAGCAGTTATAGGTTCTGAGTTTCTTGTTTGTTTGTTTGTTTTTACTAGTTTTGTGCCATTGAATCAAATCTGACTGGCATAGAAGGAGATGGCCTCTCCTTCTCCAGTGGAGCATCTGGTGGATTCAGACAGCATGCCTTCGGGATTGCAGTGCAGCTGCTTGCCTCTAGACCACCAGACAGTGATATATTTTTAAAATAAAAAAAATTATTATAATTTGTATGAAAGTTTACAGAGCAAATTGGCTTTCCATTCAGCCATTCATACATGTTTTGTTTCATGACAATAATGTCAACATTGACATATGATCCTTCTTATTTCTTCTCTGTAATTGTAGTTCCAGTCATCCTTTTCCCGTGCCCTTTCCTGCCTTCTGAGTTTTCTCCCTAGGCAAATGATTCCAGTCTTATTTTGTATGGTTGCTTGTTCTAAGGTGAACTTACCTTCCTGGTGTTACTATTCACTATAGAGGCTTGCCTGCTATTTACCTCAAAGTTAAGTCATAGTTCCAGGCTCAGAGGGCTACAGTCTTGGGTGTTCTTCTAGTCTCTATCAGACCAGCCAGCCAGCCTGGCTATTTTTACAACACTGAGTCTTACACATTTTACCTTACTTTATCTAAGGTCATTCCAGTGATTTAAAAACTGCATGTCTAGGAAGTAGAGGTGATGGCAATGCTGGTTTAATAGATTCTATGTGAGGGTAGATCTACCTAACATTAAAGAGCATGTATGAGTTGGACATTTGTAACATGGGACTTAGTGTATCACATTCTAAAACAGAAATTATTGAGTACTTACATGGGCCCTGGGAGAAACCTGAGAGGCACCTTCGTGGTTGAAGAGCCACAGTAGATATGGCTCACCGTGTCAGCTATCAGGAAAGGTCCAGAAGGCGGCAGGACCCATGCAGTACAGGGCTGTCTGAGGCGCTGACAAAACTATGACATGTTTTGTTTGGGAAGATCTGTCTTGTGTGGCACATGACTGGATGCTGCCAGGGCCAGAATATCAGCAGATATTTTAGTAACAATTTTGGTTCTTCCTCTCTCTCTTTTCTCTCTCTTTGCTATTGAGTGAGAACCAGCTCATAGCTCTACTGGGGTTTCAAGGTGTGAATGGAACAGGAAGAGCTTGCCCATCTTTCTCCTCCAGAGCTGCTGATGGATTTGAGACGCTGGAGAGGCATGACCTTTGAGGTAGCAGTGCAACTCCCCATGGGTTCCCTTACATTTGGAGTATATCCTTCCAGACTTTTGCCTGCATAGTGAATGTATGTTTATACACACACACACGAGAGTCAGTATTTATTAAAAAGAGATAATGACTGAGTTATTTGGTGAACTCCTTTCTAAAATTTATTTTCCTGTTTCAAGCAAAGAATATATTTTAAGATACTTATTTTCTTTTCCTATTTTAATTTCTCTTTTTAAATTGTGATTTCAGTGAAAGTTTACAGAAAAGTTAGATTTTCATTCTTCCATTGTTGCCATTTTCCTCTCTCCCCCAACCCGTCCCCCTCCCTAGTAGTTCACTTTCTTTTTTTTTTTTTTTAAATATTCATTCATTGTTGCACAATTTCCTCCCTTGTCCCCTAGTCTACTTTGCAGTATACCTCTTATCCTGGATTGCTGTCATACGTATGATGCCTTATCATATGTTGTTGTTGTTATGTGCTGTCGAGTCATATAGTATGTATTAAATCTGTTCTCCATGTTATAATGCAGTCTTCCTCATTGTAGCTGTAGAAGGTCCATTAGAGGGATAGGTTCTAATTTATCTAAACCTTCTATTGCATGGGCATCTGTAATTGCTGTTTTTAGTTGTTGTTATATCAATTCAAGGCAACTGCATATACACTTCACAGGGTTTTCTGAAGCAAATCATCTGACAAACCTTTGAAGATAACTCAGGGGGGCTGGGTGTGAGGGGTTGGAGATGGAAGTAGTCAAGTTCCTAACAATTTGTATTACCTATGAATTCTAGGTGGACATTTACTTAGTAATTTCCAACCAATTAGTCATTGCAGGGAGATGAATATTCTACACTGTGAGTGTTTTTTTTTTTGTGCATTTGTCTGCTTGTTTTCTTTGAAGTTATATCTTCTAAGTAGAACTGTGCTTTCCATTTTTTTCTTCTATAAGACTCCTCCTTTGCTGTGCATTGCCTGCAATGATTTTATTTTATGCCAAAGATTTTTTTTTCTCCCTACAAAATGAGCTTTCTCTAGGATTTCAGATATGTTGGCCAAGAGTTTCTTCAGCATTTGTGTGCTGCAGGATTCACTCTAGCTAGTTTAAGCAGAAAAAAATGGATACAGGAAATTCATAACTGAAATAATTGTTAGACACTTGGCTCCTAGCGAATTTTCTAGGAGTGATTCCCAGAGCTTCTCTGCTGGGAGCTTTTCCTTCTGCCAAAGCTAGGAAGTCATGGGCTTTAGGCCACATTACCTCTTGGCTTTCAGATCTACCTGTGGAGTTTTCTACCTGCCGTGCAGTGCCCCTGATGCTATAAGTAAGATGCTATAATTTAAGTCCAGTGCTCCTTGGAGACCTCCAAACTCCCTGTCAAGGAGTTTTGTCATTCTAGGGCCTGGATCCAAAAAGACTCACTCCACTCCTGGTGATTATTTATTTATGGTTATAATGCTGGCCTCACCCCTCCCCCCCTTCTGCTTGCTTTCCTTTCTACTGAGAGAAAAGGTATTACTGGAGAAGCCCTTAGGAGAAACCCCCCTTATATCTGATTACATTTGGTTATGATGGGATAAGGGAGCATTGCCATCCACCCCTAATCATCTTGTAAATGTTTATCAGGATCATGTGGGGAATCAGGACATAGCTTTTATAGCTTGCTGCAGAAGTCAAAGACTGTAGTCTTCAATATGGATTGAAACTAACATCAAGAAGACAAAGATTCTCACCAGTAGGCCAATTGGCAGCACCTTGATGGACGGAGAAGAGATTGAGGTTGTGAGTAATTTTAGCTTTCTCGGCTCCACAATCAACACTCTTAACACCAGCAGTCAGGAAATCAACAGACGAATCACATTGGGGAAAATGTGCTATCAGGAACCTCTCCAGAGAACTGAAAGGTAATGATGTCAGTCTAGAGACTAAGGTACGCCTAATCCGGTTCATGGTCTTTGTAATTACTTGCTGTGCATCAGAGAGCTGGACAATTACTAAGGATGATAGAGGAAGAATTGATACCTTCAGATTGTGGTGCTGAAGAAGAGTCTTGAATATACCATGAGCTGCCAAGTAAACAAATAAGTCTGTCTCAGAGATGGTGAAACCAAGGGTCTCTTTGGAGGCTAGGATTTTGAAGCTCCGTCTCACATACGTTGGCCAGGAAAGACTAGTCCTTGGAGAAAGAGATCTTGCTTGGAAGGGTGGAGGGACAGTACAGGAGTGGAAGACCCCTGCTGAGATGGATTGATACATTGACTCTGGCAGTGGTGGTTTGTGTGTCAGAATTCATGAGACTGGTTCAGGACAAGGCAGAGTGCAGGGCTGCTGTACATAGGGTCGCTATGGTTTGCAGATTACTCGATGTCACACAAAAACAACAACAGCAATTGCATATGTTTTCAGGGGTTGTCACAATTCAATCCATGACATACAGATTTTTATTTTTTAAATGATATTTATATTTTTCACATTTTATTTGATGCAAGGGAGTTTCTGGGTGGCATAAATAGTTAAGCCCTTGACTACTAGCTGAAAAGTTACTAGTTTGAACTCTACCAAAAGCACCTCAAGGAAATAGGCCTGGAGATCTGCTTCTAAAGGGGACAGCCTTGAAAACCCTATGGAACAGATCTACTGTGTTTGTGTGGTGTTGCCATGAGTAAAAAATGACTTGATGATAACCACCTTTGAGATGCAATCCATACTGAAGGCTGCATTCCTTTTTCTGCCTTGATTTGGATGCTCAGTTTTAGAGCAGTATCAGCCAGACAAGCGTTTTGCCCAGATGAGCAGATGAAAAACACTACCTCATTGTAAAAGTACCCAGTTACATGTTGATCTCCCCCAGCACCTCACTTTGGCACGTGTGACTTGGTTCAGTCCCTCCTCCGAACCATATGGTCTGCTCTGCCAGCATGCACCCCTGCCCCTCCCCAGGATCACCCAGCCAGCACTCCCCTCTTGTCTACCACCAGCCAACTCTTGATATGATGGAGATGGATGAGATGGATTGACACAGTATCTGGGGTAATGAGGATGGGAGTGTTAGAGGCAGTGAGATTGGCTCAGGGTGGGACAGTGTTTACAGCTATTGTGCATAGGGTCGCAATGAGTCAGGGTCAGATGACACATAATAACACTGATACTTAGTCTGTGGTGCAGACAGGCTGTTCTCTGTCTTATAAAATTGTTTCTTTTCTCCATAGGATATCAAACATTATGTCTCTGGTAAGATCTTCTTTTAGGTCTCCTCTTCAGAACTTACTGACAGAGCCCCAAAGCCACAGACTTGCTCTCTTAGATCTCAGGGTGGACAGTTCCTCAGCCAGAGCTTCAAAGTAGGGTGGAAAAACCAAGATGAACCCACATACAAATACTACCTGTAGACTGACTTTGTGTACAAAACAATGATTTGAAAAATCAGTTCTCTAGAGTCCTGTCTTAGAGGAGATAGCAGCTGGGTGGTTAGAGGAACATCACGTTATTATTATAACTTTAATTTAACTGGGTTTTGTTTTTTGTGGGTTTTTTCCTCTCCCATCATTCAGAATTGATTAGCAGACAATCCACAGTGTTTTTCTTAGCTTCTCGAAACAGGCTTCTTCATCTTTTTTTTTTAATTACTTTGAATTCATGTGTTGGCATAGTTCTGAGCTACCCTTATGTTTAGGGAAAGCATTGTTCAGGAAGGATTGGAGGGAAGAGATTTGTTGGATAAAGACCTGCAGGGTCTGCCAGTGTGCATGCTCTTCCAACATTTAAAATGAACCTCAACTGAGCCCAAGAACATGATCCCTTCAGGTAGACTATTTAAAATAACCTCATGTTCCCAAGCTTTCAAGGATAAAAGAGGATATGAGGGCCCTTGTCATAAAATGATCCTCAACTGAGCCCAAGAACATTAACATTAAGATGATTCTTCTAACCTATGATGATGAGCATGTTTGGTAGCCATCTAAACATGCCTAGAACAGTTGTGTTAGCTTTAGGAGTATATGAAGCCAGGTGGCCTTTGGAATTTTCAGAAATGTTTTCTCCCGTGGTATTCACCTAAGCACAGCACAAAGTATTAGTTGTGGCACATATTCCTCCTTGCCAAACTAAAAGAAGTCAAGAGCCTTTATATTGTCAAGGACCACTTTACCAAGGGATTCTAAGGAATTTTGTTGGGTTTCTCCAAAAAAAACATTGTCTGCAGTGTCATTTGCAAGTTGTTCCATGAGGGTAGATAGATTTCACATAGCTTTAAGTAGTTGAAGAATACTGTGGACAGGAATAAAAAGCACAAGCAAAAAATATTCAGGTACCTTTATCTAAGGATTAAGTTCAATTTCCTTTATTAGTGGAAATCTTTAGATTTTTGGTCCAGTGTTATTTTATACACACACACACACACACACACACACACAGAGTATATATATATGCACACACACGTATATAAAGTATGTGTTTACATACATAAAGTGTGTGTGTATGTTGTTGTTGTTGTTATGTGCTGTCAAGTTGCTTGAGACTCATAGCGACCCTATGTACAAAAGCCCTAAACTCTGCTCTGTCCTGTGCCAATTGCACTGTCTCTGATACACCCATTCAGATTACTCCAGTCACTGAATCAGTCCACCTTATAGAGGGCCTTCCCCTCCTGCGCTGTCCCTCTACCCTCCAAGCATGATGTCGCTCTCCACGGATCAGTCCCTCCTTACAACATGTCCAAAGTATGTTAAACAAAGCCTCAGAATCCTTGCCTCCAAGGAGCCGCCCAGTTTAACCCTCTCTAGGATGAATCTGTTTGTTTTCCTAGCAGTCCATGGTACCCTCAAAACACTTCTCCAGCACCACAGCCCAAAGAGGTCAATTCTCCTTCTATCCTCCCTAGTCATTGTCCAATTCTCTGATGTATAGCAAGTGATTTCAAAGACCATGGCCTGTATCAGACACACCTTAGTCTCTAGAGAGACACCATTGCTCTTCAGTACTTTGGAGAGGTCCCTAACAGCAGACTTTCCCATTGCTATAAGTCTTTAAATTTCCTGGCTACTGGTGCCAAGAGTGTTGACTGTGGAGCCAAGCAAATAAAGTGTGTGTGTGTAAACATACACACACACACACACACACACACACACACACACATACACACACACACTACTGTTGTTATAACAGTGACCATTTAGGGAATCTCTTAGAAAAAATAGAGTATATTGGCCCTGTACTCCTCAACAGTCCTGACAGAGTAATATCTACATATAGGTGTCATCATTTAGGTTTGGAGATCTTATTTGCTATTTTATTTTGCCACTTAAGACTATGTATATTTCTGGTACACAGACTCTGTTGTTTTCAGTATAATTGTTTATAAGGAATGCTTTAGTTTTTGTTACACCATTCTTCAGTTAGAGAGTTCTTGCAAATAGATAATGTCCTCAGTTTGGTATTTGGGTTTGTATTTTTTCCTTTTCACAAACTTGGTGATTCACTTGATAAATTAATGAAATATCTGGGTGGACTGGCTATGTTGGACTAGAAAATCACTTTGCAGCTAGGAAGTGGGAGAGGAAATTGAACCTAGCTTTTTCATTGCAGATTCTTTTTTTTTCTATAAATTATATTTTATTAATTTTCATAAACATTTACAGAGATTTTGGGCTTCCACTCATTCATTGTTGCACTTCATTGCAGATTCTGTTCACTTTTGAACATTTAATATGGACACTATTTCATGGGTCAAGTGAAATATGGTACTTGAGGTGTTAAGCCAGAAAGATGCTCTAGTTTAACACAAATGACTCATTTAAGGTGATCCTAGGAGTTACAATGGATCAGGTATAGAACACTAATCATAAAAAAGGCTAGAAGTTGTGAATTAGCAAGTCCGTTTTTTAAAAGAATGACAGGTCCAACCATCAGTCAAATTGCCTGTATTAGGAACAGTTCGTGCTAGTTTAATAGGAACATTTTCTTTCCAAGCATAAGAAGGATGGATGAAAGTAGTAAGAGAACTCTTTTTTTAAAAAAATAATTTTTTAAATTTTAATTGTGATTTTCATGAAAGTTTACTGAAAAGGTAGATTTTCATTCATTCAGTGTTGCACAGTTTACCCCCTCTCCTTAACTTCGCCCTATTAAAGATTAGTTCACTATTTTTATAAAATATTATGTTGGAACAGATGAAGAGAAGAACTGTTTAAAAGGAATATATGATTAGACATTATATGTACGACGACTGTCCAAAATCAGAACTATATTGCAAAAAGAATTGGCAGAATGAGGAGGGTAGGTGATTGTCAGAGGACTCTTAAGGAAAGTTTGACGATGAAGTTTACTACTAAAAAGTAGTATAATAAAGCAAATTAGCATAAAAATAACAGCTACAAAAGGTAAATTCCTTCATTTAGCTACATTAAATGTTAAAAATTTTATCAGGGAAGAGGTATGTAGATATGAAGCACAACTAATAATATAAGAAAAAGTAAATACTATAAAACAAATGCAAAGATTTCAGCAGGCTGCATGGAGTGTTTGTTATTCTATAATCTTGAGATCATCTGTCCACTTCAGATATAGTCTGTTTCTGCCAGTAAGATGTTTCAATGTGATCCTCAAACTTCCGAGGGGTTGATAAATCTATGGCAGAGTCTTAACTTTCCATCTAATGATGTTACCTTGTTATGTACCCTCAAGTCAGAACTAACTCATAGGTAATAACAACAGCAACACAATAACCATATAATGTGAAGTTCATAAATTTTTGAGGGTTTTTAGACATACAAATAATGTATAATCCAAGTTAATACATAATCAGTGGCACCCTTCCATTTGTGCTTTGTTGTTGTTGTTAAGTGCTGTAGAGTTGTAGATGACCCATAGGGACCCTATGAATGAAAGTCTGGAACAGAAACTTTCTTCTCCAAGTACATAGAGTTTTCAGAGACAGGCTTATTTTTTTTTTTAAGTGGATGTCACTCCTGCTTCCAAGTCTGTTTTATTCAGGGGATTCACAAAAACAAACCTTTGCAGAATCTGGTCATTCCACTCATCTTCCTATCCTGGAGCTAGCCCCAGACTGGCAGCCAAAAGTCTTTTTAAATATGAGGCCAAATCCAATCAGCTCACACCCTGTTGCAAGTAAAACTACACCCTAATCTCAACCCGAAACCAGAAAACACACCTTTGCAGAATTCGGCCATTCCACTCATCTTCTCAGCCTGGAGATAGCATTTGTGCTTTATGATAATTAATATAGTCCAATTATGTAAGATTATAAGGTAGTCTTTTTCCAGCCCAGAGATTTGATGTCAAAACTGACTACTGTATTTACTACTAATCAAATTCCATGTCTCATTTGGGATGATCCAGCTTGGAAACATCCCATGACATGTTCTTTTAACTTATCCAGTGTGCTTGAGTAGGAAAAATGAGCCTCAAAAGTTTTGTCCACTTAGCACATTGGGATATCATGACACTGCCTCCCTCCATCAGAGTTGTTGAGTGCAATAAAGACAGTGATTTTGGGGAAAATGGCAAATATTGTATAGCTGTTGTACAAGAGTCATCTGGAAAGAGTTTTTATTATCATTAGGCCTTATTTATAATTTATCTTTTATTTGTTACTTATGGTATTCTTGTAACAGAGATAATTAGACTTGGTGCATGTGGAACAGGGAAAGGATGAGAAATAGGAGTGAGGCCAAAGACTTACTTTAGAGGTTGCTGCAGGACTCTGCTGCAGTGTAGGGTAGTGTATACTGGAAACCACTTCTGCAGCAGTCCACTGTAGTATGCCCTCAGAATCAGTGACTGGGAGCTCTGGTTCAAAGCCCAGGTCTCCTACCTCTCCTATTCACTACCTTTGTGACCTCTCTCTGTTTCTATTCCCTGTCTGTATTTGCTTTATAGGCTTGTGTGGAATAAACAGGATACCAATGGCACTATAAAGATGATTATAATGGTCCCTGGCTCAGAGTAAGCACATAATCAGCCCTGGTTGTTCACTTCTCTCCCACTTTCTGAAGGGGAAACTCAAACAACTACTTGTGAGACTAAAAACTGTGGGAGATAATGAAGCCAAAATTACCTGAGTATGTTTTATTTTAGTTATTTACAACAACAGTAGTGTTCACTTCTTCTATTCAGACAGCTGCCTCCTGGTCAGTATATAGGTTTCAAATGAGCTTAATTAAGTTCTAAAATTACCATTTTTTCCTCAAAGTTAGCCATAATTTTTTATATCCATGCTGTCTGTTGCCTTTGCAGTTAATCAAGAAAACATATCTAAACATCTTTCTGATATTCTCTGCTTTCAGCCAAGTTCCATCTAATAGCAGCATTAATATCCCTTGTACCATGGCCTCTTCTGAATCCAGCTTGAATTTCTGAAATTTCTCTGTTGATGTACTGTTTCAGCCACTTTAAAATAATCTTTAGTAAGATTTTACTTGCATGTGATATTAATGATATTGTTTGATAATTCCTACATTCTATTGGATTATCTCTTTTTGAAATGGACTACAATATGAATCTCTTCAGTCAGTTGGCTAGCTAACTGTCTTACAGATTTCTTGACGTAGGCTAGTGAGCACATTTAGGGTGGCATCTTTTTGCTTGAATTCCTCATTTTGTTTTCCATCAATTACTGGGGCCTTTTTTGTCAATGCCTTCAGTGCTGAACGTCTACCTTCATTACCATTAGTTCCTGAACTTATATTATTTCCTGGTATGGTTCATTGTGGAGCAGTTCTTTTTAATATGGCGACTGTATACATTCCTTCCGTAGTCTTTTGATGATTCCTGAATCATTCAGTATTTTCCCCATAGAATCCTTCAGTACTACTACTTGAGGTTTAAATTTGTTCTTTGGTTTTACCTGAAGTAAAAGTAGATTCTGTCAAGTAGGTTCTTCCTTTATGGTTTTGTAGCTCCAGTTCTTTGGATATTCTGCTTCAATATTTTCTCTTCTTTTCTCAAGTTGCCCTTTGAAATCTTCTATTCATCTCTTTTACTTCAGCATTTATTCCACTTTGTTTTAACTTCTTCATAAACAGAACAGGGAAAACATCATAGTTTAAAACCAGGAAAGTTGTGCCTTAGTGTTGTATTATTTTTCCATACTTATTCAGTCTGTGTGCTGAGCAAATAATTGGAGAACTTAAAACTATAAAAGAGAGCTCTGGTGGCTTAGTGGAAAGGAGGTGCACTGCAATCCCAAAAGCACAAGTTCAAATATACCAAGTGCACCATGGGAGAAAGATGGGTATTCTCTTCCTGTGATATTTCCTGCCTTTGAAGACCCACTGGAGAGTTGGCACACGTCCATTCTGACTCAACAGTACACAACAACAGCAACAGACTTTATGAAGAAGAATGTGACATTAGGGCCAGAGCTGGATCCATCAAAACTTGAATTATGCAGATGACATAGCCTTGCTTACACTAAGTGAAGAAAACCTGAAGCACTTACTGCCAATGAGTAAAGAGTACAGCCTTCAATATGGATTACATGTCAACATCAGTAAAGCAAAATTACTCACAAATGGACCCACAGACAATGCAAAGATAGCGGCAGTCCAGAAATCAAAAGGCAAGTTGCATTGGGGAAATCTTTTGTCAAGGACCTCTTTATCGGTAGAAAGCAAGGATATAAGTTTAAATACTAACGTGTACCTGATACAAGCCACAGAATTTTCAGTTGCTTTGTATGCATCTCAAAGTTGGACGGAAGATGGTGGAAGAACAACCAAGGCCTTTGAATTGTGGTATTGGTGAAGAGAACTCAATGAACCAAATGAACCAAAAGATTTGTCTTGGAGGGAGTCCTATCAGGGTGCTTCAAGTTCAATCAGGCAAGGATGGTGAAGCTTTGTCTTACATACTTTACGTTATTAGGAGGGGGCCAGTCCTTGGAAAAAGACATTATGTTGGGAAAAGTGGAGCGTCATTGAAAAAGATAAGGAGCCTCAAGGAGATAGATTTATATAGTGACTGCACCAATGGGCTCAAGCACGCTGGATGTCATGAAGATGGTCTCATGAAGATGCTGGATAAGGCAAGGTTCAGATTTGTTGTTCACAGGGTCTCTGAGTTGTAGTTGACTTGATGGCACCTAACAACAACAACAACAACTGTTAGGCGCTTAACGTGTACTTAACCTGATAATTACTGAGAAAACAAATTTAAGAGTAGAAATTCCTATCGGTGGTGAGTTGGTTGGTTCTAACACACAGTGACCCTATGTATAACAGAATCAAGTACTTCTTAGGCCATTGCTATCTGTACTATAACTCCTGTACTTGAAGCTGTTGTTGCAAGCATTGTATCAACCCATCTCACTGAAGATCTTTCTCTTTTTCATGGACTCTTTACTTTTCCAAGCATGATGTCCTTCTCCATGTACAGAGCCTCCTGTATGGCATATCCAACGTACATGAAACAAAATATCACCATCTTTGACAAAATTTTTTTTGTCACAGCATATTAAATATTCCTTGGTAACACCATAATTAAAATATTCGATTCTTCTTTTTTCTTCCTTCATCATTGTCCAACTTTTATATGGCTAGGAGGTCATTGAAAATACCATGGTTTGGGTCCCTTACACTTCATTCTGTGGCAGTTCAGAGAGGTTAAGTGAATCCTTCTACCCACCCAAGGAAACCTAGGTAGAGCAGAGATGGAAGTGGCCACTTCAAGACTTTAAGAAGTTGAGGTGTGGGCCATACCAGATCCCTAATTTATTGGTTGCAGACCCAGATATGCCACACAGATCCTGACTTGAACTCAGGGTCAGTGGTCAGAGGGTGTGAGAATGACTATGTCTGAGGTTTTGTGGCTCTGTAACATGATTGTGAAACTGCTCACCAAGTGCTGACATAATTAAATGATGGAATGGATATTTCCCAAATATCGTCTGTTTCTGTTTCTCCCTAATTCCTAAATAAACACTTCTGTTATAATAGCAACATGGTGTTACAACTGTTCTTTGCTCTTCTGTTGGACACACTTATTTGATGAACATTCTGTCTTTTGTGTAAAGTTTCAGTGTAAGCTCCTCATAGTCAACCAAATTGCAATTCATATCTTAGTTCAGTTAAAAGATTAATAACTAGTATGCCATGCCATGGTATTTGGCTTCTAAAATGCTGTTGAATTACCCTTGAAGCCTGGGTTTTTATCTTTCTGAGAAACACAATTCCTTTTTTGACAACCAACAATGTGGAGAAACTTCAATATGACTATCACTCCTTCTAAGGAAAAAATATACATTGACAAAGGAAACCATGAGACTTTTTGGTGACCTAATATATTTTATTAATCACAACATCTGTACATATTTCAAAACTATAATCTGTATCTGTCTGTACTGTTATATTAATTCAATTTTCAGATATTGCTTGTACATCAGAGAGCACAGCTAAAAATTATAGTTGTATTTGGAAACGTAATAGTGCAGCTTAAAAAAAAAGGTGATGTATAGGCTAGGCTGTTTTGCAGTATACTTTCCCCAACCCCCCCCCCCCTTGGATACTTTGCTTGCAATTCCAGTAGGTTCCACTAGGAGTTGCCTGATGATGGTGAAGCTTCTCCTCCGCTATTAAATTCCTATTCCTGAATGTGTTCTTTTTAGGATAAAATATGTGGATTCCTATTTTAGGGCAAAAAGATTTAATTTTTCAGGTTTTTTTGTTCTTTTGTGCTGATGAGGCAGAGCCAACTCATAGCTGACCCTCCAGTGGGTTTTCAGAGCCTGTACATAGCCTAGGAGGATGCAGCCTGTCCTTCTCCAGTGGAGTAGATGGTGAATTTGAACCACTGGCCCTGGGTTGGGAGCACATTCCCTTTGCAGAATACAGTATAGAAGAGGTAGTTATGTATGAACAGTAGACTAATACAAAAATGAACCCCAACTATTAGTTTTTTACAATAGTGTGTTTATAGATGTAAATAAATATTATTGTTTACGATATAGTTTACATACAATAAAATCTGTCTTTGGCATGAACTCTTCCCCCTACTGGTATTATTGTTGTTGTTATTATTATGTGCCCTTGATGAGGTTCGACACACAGTGGCCCTGTATCTAGCAAAATTAGACACTGCCTCATCCTGCTTCGTTGGTGTAGTCAGTGTGTCAGTCCTTCCTGTTGTTTTCCTCTCCTTTGCTAACCTTCTGCTTTCCAAGCATGTTGTCCTTCTTCAGGGACTGACTTCTCTTGATAACATGCCCTAAATACTGGAGACAAAGTCTCACTATTCTTGCTTCTAAGTAAAACAATGGTTGTACTTCTTCCAAGACAGATTTGTGTTTTTTTCCCTTTTAGCGGGCCATGGTATATTCAATAATCTTCACCGATGCCACAATTCAAAAGCATCAATTCTTCCTCAGTCCTTCTTTTTCATTATCCCACTTTTACATGCATAGGAAGCAATTTGCAATACTGTTGCTTGAGTCAAGTACTTTTTATTCTTTAAAGTGATACCCTCGCTCTTTTGCACTTTAAGGGGTCTTTGACAGCTGATTTGTCCATTGCAGTGTTGTTAGGTACTATTGCTGAGTTGAAAGTGACTCACAGCTGATTTCTCTAGTGGGTTTTCAGAGGCAGTTGATCAGACCAGACACGATTGCCCATCTTTTTCCTACTGAGCTGCTTCAGATGATGTGCCCTTGAGTTGACAGCGCTGCTCCTTACCCCTAGGCCACCAGAGATCATGCAGTTCATTGATTTGGACTATTACTTAAATAGGTGGATTATGTAAATTGATTGTGAATCTTTTCTCCATTTATCATGAAGTTGTTCATCAGTCCAGTTATGATAATTTTTTATTCCTTTGTGTGGAGGCACAATCTATATTGATCTCCTACTCTTTGCCCATGGCAAACAGTTGTCTGTTTTCTGTTTCTATAATTTTACTTCTGCAAGACTGTCATATAAATAGCATCATAGTCTCTAGTTTTTTGAGTCTGGTTTTCTTTCACTTAGCAATATGCAGTTAGGTTACATACAAATACACATTTAAATGCATAGATATCACTTTTTATTGTTAAGTTGTGTCTTGCTGAATGGATATTCCACAGTTTACATATTCATTCCTCTCCTGAGGGACAATTGGATTGTTTTCTAGTCCAACTATTAATTACTTCTCAGCTGTATTTAATTTTATTTTTCAAACACTCTTAGTTTTCCAGCCTTAACCCTAAGCATTGGCCAACATTCTACTTGCAAAGGAACTGAGGTAACATAGCTCAGTAGAGCTTTAGCTCTAGGAATGCATCTGGCCTCTAAGGGACCTTTGGACACCCGAGACCTCTCTCTTCTGTCTAGATCCTCACAGGGAGCCCTTGCGGGCATGTCCTTTCTTCAGTAGCCCTGTTTTGCAAGGGATCTTAGCCTCCTAATTAACTGTAGGAAATAGCTAATTTGAAATAGCTAATAGCACTAATTTGAACTGTTGACCGGACCATATAGCCACAGAAAAAGTGGGCAGAAGTCCATCAAACACACCTACAAATTACTCTCAGAGGCCCATGGTTACAGTTTATTTCTATCAAAGACCCTTTGGAGCACAAAGTCTAAATATAGTCTAGGTATAGATGGTTGCATAAGTGCAGTGGAATGTGATGGAGTGAAAGCAGTGAGTTCTTCTGGGTAGAGATGTATGTAGTTGGGCTGTACACACAGTGGCTGTGCTTGGTCTTTTGTGGGGGAAATTCCAGGAGACCCCGAGATGGACCGTACTATCAAGCCAATTAGATGCAGAAAGAACAGTGCCAAAGACCCATAATATTGTAAAGAACCTTGAACATGTTTTAATTTACTTTGAAATCTAGAGAATAAGGTTGAACTTTAAGGCCAAATAATATGTTTTATTATATGAACATGTTCCTTTTTATGCAGATACTGTTTTAAAGGATAGTTCTTCTTTTTGGTTAAAAGTATTCACAAGGGAAGAAGTTCCTAGTGCTCAAGAAAGAAGTATGAAGAGCTGGAAATAACCCAGGATGGGAGGATGTCACTCAGTGGCTTGACTTAGTAGGACCATGTGGGGTTACTGTGGCAGAAGAGACCCTAGCAAGATTCTACTTTGGCCAGAGGCTGCTTGATGAAGGCAAACCATCTGGTTCTGCAGGCTCAGCACCAAGTGATGGACTGCTTCAGGTCCAGAGGTCACAGGAAAATGGATTTGAGGGAATCTCTGGACCTTCAGAAGAAATATCAGATGCATGCTGGACTGCCAAAAGAACAAAAAAAATCTGTCTTAGAGGAAGGAGGATGATAAGACTTTGCCTCACATACTTTGGATGTATTATCAGGAGGAAACAGTCCCTGGAGAAGGATATCATGCTTAATAAAGGAAGAGGGTCTGCAAAGAAGAGGAAGAGCTTCAGTGAGGCAGATTGATACAGTGTTGGTAACAGTGGGTTCAGGGGATTGTCAGGATGGCACAGGACTGGACAGTGTTTCGTACTGCTCGTGATAGAGTCACTGTGAGTTGGAACTGACCCATTGGCACATAACAACAACAGAATCTTGGCCAAACTTGGATTTTTTAAAAATATGGCCTCCCTTTGGCATGTTTTAATCCCATCACTTAGGGAAGGGACTTATACATTTGAACATGCTTACTTACCTGTAAAATTGGGTAATACATTCACATGACAGAATACTATGTAGCTCTCAGGAGTAATGATTTTGAAAAATATTATATAACATGAGAGAAGTTGGAGAGCATTATACTGAGTGAACTAACACAGTTTCATAAGGACAAATACAGCATAAGAACATTATTGTAAAAATAGAAGAATTATTAGTAAGATGTATATAAAAGACCAAAAGGGGAAGGGGAGGGAGACAAGGGGCTGGGGTGGGGGCAGAATCTAGAGGCCACAGAGTTATGTGAATAGAGTGAGGAGTTAAAAGAATTAGGAAAGATCCAGTGGGGATCTGAAAGGTGAGGTAATGTGAGTATGGATCAATGGTGATTAATTTTATAAAACACAGTGTACTGGAATGATACTATGAAACAGTGTGAATAGAAGAATGTACGAAACACTATATGTATTATATATATATATGTAAATATATATGAAACATTGTATACAAATTGTGTATGCAAAATATAAAATAAAAATAATTATTAAAAGAGTTTGGATGGTAATTTAATTTACACTGGTTTGTTGGTGGAAATTAATGCATACAAGTCAAGGATCTTCTTAAGCTTTGCTTGGCTTCTAGTCACTGTGAAATGCTGGTTTCATTCTCTTATGTCTGTCTCTGTTACACCATTCAGGGAAAAGTGGAGGGGATGGAGGCATGTTTAACGGAGCTCTATCTTGGCCCAGTGTCAGCAGCACTTGGAAGACTTCTAAGGAACGTGGTTGCCCTGGCCTCACCCTGTGAGGTTGACTCAGCAGGTTTGGGTGGAGCAGTGGGTGTTTAACAAGCTTTACAGGTGAATTTGCAGTGCAGCCAGGGCTGAGACCTTGGCCTTCGCCTGAGCATGTCTGGGCCATAATCGGACTGACTTGATTTCCAAGAAGGAGGCTTCCACTTTCCAGTAGAAGAGAAGAGCATGAAACGTTGTTTGAAAAGATTTGAAGAGTGCAGGGCTAGGTTGGCTCTCCCTCCTTCCCTGTGCTGAAGGAACATAAATACTTCTTTGTCCTCAGCCCTACTGGGTTCCCTGTCTTTCTGGAGTCCTTCTTCCTTTTGGCTCAAGGAGTCAGCAGGGAGGAGTTACTTTCCCGCCCAGGGTGTACATTTCCAAGTTCCTTCATCCAATTTGTTGACATGTGTTTGTAGTCATGTGCACAGCATTATGATTTGAGGCAAAAGCCTCATAGTGGTTGTTGTTGTTGTTATGTGCCGTCGAGTCGTTTCCGACTCATAGCGACCCTATGTACAACAGCCCTAAACTGTGCTCTATCCTGTGCCAATC
>NW_006399812.1:42071-44711 GCF_000299155.1 Elephantulus edwardii | reverse complement strand
TGCAGTCCTTGACCCTCTGCAGTAAGTGCATGAGGTCCTCCTCAGTTTCAGCAAGCAAGGTTGTGTCATCTGCATAACACAGATTGTTGGTAGATCCTCCACCAATCCTAACGCCACGCCTCTCCTCATAGAGCCCCGCCTCTCAGATAATCTGCTTTGCATACAGGTTGAAAAGGTATGGAGACAGGACACATCTCTGACATACACCCTTCCCAATTTTGAACCATGCAGTGTTGCCCTGGTAGTAGTGGATTTTTTTAGAGAAAATTTTAATGATGATTTTTTTCTTTTATTAATTTTAATGAACATTTACAGAGATTTTGGATTTTCATTCATTCATTGTTGCACATTTTACCCCCTCCCCTCTCCATTCCCCCTGCTCCAGGTCACTTTTTTTTTTTAATAGTCATTCATTTTTGCACCATTATCTCCTCACCCTGCCCCAGTCCTCTTTACAATGATATATCTCTTATTTTAGGCTGTTGTATGTATAATGCCTAATTATATATTCATTTTAGATAGTTTTTTCTTTCATCTGGTAAGTAGACTTTTCAGCATCACTTGACAGTGAAAAACAGATTTCCTAAACACAATAAGTAAGTGTAACTACACAGATGCTAGGGAGCTCTGGTGGCTACTGGCAAGAAGTTGCACCGTAAACCAGAAAGCATGTGGTTGAAGTCCACCAGCTGCTCTGTAGGAGAAAGATGGGCAATCTCCTCCCATGAGATTAACTGCCTCTGAAAACCTGCTGGATTGTCAACTCTGGGTCGGTTCCAACTCAGTGATATACAGCAACAACACACAGATGCTAGATGTAATCATTCAGAGACAGAACAAGGAGATACTTCATCACTTAAAAGCAAGAGAGGTGTAGACTATGGTTAAATCCCATCACCATACTCATCCAATCCTTATGACGAACAAATAATCTGAGAAAATGGGATTGTATGAAGAAAGAAGTGGCATCAGAACTGGAGGAAGATCTGCATATCATTAGCAACTTGTGATATGCAGATGTTACACCGTACTTGCTGAAAATTAAGACTTGAAGCACGTATTGATGAAGATAAAAAACTATAGCCTATCCAAAATCTCTGTAAATGTTCATTAAAATTATTAAAATAAAATTAAAAAAATTAAAAACCAAAAAACTATGGCCTTCAGTATAGATTATACCTCAACACAAAGAAAGTAATTAAACCAATAAACAACAATAAACAGCAAAAGGATTGCAGTTGTTAAGTATTTCATTTTTCTTGGATCTACAATCAACTCCATAAAAGCCACAGTCAAGAAATCTAGTGATGTGCTCTCTTTGGCAGTACATATACTAAAGTTAGAATGATACAGAGAAGATTAGCATGGCCTCTGCACAAGGATGCCACGCAGAATTGTGAAGAAATCTAGTGATGCTTTGCTTTGGGCAGATCTTCAGAGGACCTCTTTAAAGTGCTAAGGATCAAAGAAGTCACTTTGAGAGTTTGGAAACCTAAGTCATGGTATTTTCAGTTCCTTCATACACGTGTGAAAGTTGAACAGTGAATAAGGAAGAGCAAAGAAGAATTGTTAGAATTACTGATGTTGATGAAAAACATGGACTTCCAGAAGAACAAGCAAATCTGTTTTGGAAAAAGTGTAACCAGAATGCTGCTTAGAAGTGAGCATGCTCAGAATTCCTCTCACATCCTTAGGGCATGCTACAGGAGGAATCATTCCCCAGGAAAAAGGCAAGAGACACAAGCAAGTCCATCCCTCAGTGAGATGGATGGACGCAGAGGATGCTGCAGTGGGCTCCAGCATGGTGAAGTTTGTGAAGATGGCACGGGACCAGCAGTGTTTTGTATTCATAGAGTCACTGCATTGGAATGGACTTGATGGCACCTAATAATAACACACAGATGCAGCTGCCTGGGTGGTGAGCATGGTTTTGCTTTGCTTTTAAGTGAAATCTTGGAGGTTTGAACTCATCTGATGATGCCTCAGGAAAAAAGGTATGGGAATCTGCTTCTGTAAGGATTATAGCCCTGTGGGGCGATCCTGTCCTAGCACCATAAGCTGGAATTGATCATCAGCAAAGTTTTGGGCCCACTTTCCCCTCTCTTTACCCAGATGCAAACCAAGAGAGGGTTAATAAATTTGGATTATGGAATTAGATCCATTTGAATGCATTCAATACAGTTCCTAGCCAAAATCTTGGTGAATAACCTACTAGATGTTCAAACACATTAGAAAGTTATAATAATTTAGATATTTTAATATTGAGATGGGAATGTGGAACATAAACAGACTACCTAGTCTAGGAAACAGAAGATAATAGATGTAGTTAATAGCTAATTCCTTGGGAGACCAGATTCTTCGCTTATGTTAGACCTCAAAATATATTCCATGTATATAAAAAATCCATCCATCTAACATCAGCAACAATATCCCTAGTACCACGACCCCTTCTAAACCCAGCCTGGACTTCTGGCAGTTCTCTGTTGATGTGCTGTTCTAATCGTTTTTGGATGATCTTCAGTAGAATCTTGCTTGCATGTGAAATCAGTGACACTGTTCTGTAGTTTCCACACTCAGTTGGGTCACCTTTCTTTGGAATGGGAACAAATATAGATCTCTTCCAGTCAGTTGTCCAAGTGG
>NW_006399812.1:17050-39471 GCF_000299155.1 Elephantulus edwardii | reverse complement strand
GGTTGGCGCAGGATAGAGCAGGGTTTAGGGCTGTTGTGCATAGGGTCGCTATGAGTCGGAAACGACTCGACGGCACATAACAACAACAACAAATATTAAAAATGTGTTTGTTAAGATGATACATAAATGCCAAAAAAAATCCTAGCAAGTACTTATACACCCATGGGATGAGAAACGTCTTTCTGAATATGATACCAGAGTAAAAAAACATAGGCTAAAGTTGGCCGTTGGAGGGGAAGGAAAGCTTTTACTATTTTTTAATATTTTAATACTTTTTTAGTATTTTTGATATTCATCCTTTTCTTCAGAATTAAAAAAATCAGAAGTCAGATGATAAACCAATAAAAGGTTTCTGCAGCATGTATGACAAATATCTTGATAAACAGAAATCCTTTTCACAATGAATACATTTCCCAGTAAGAAAATGGGTGAAGAATGTGAATTTGTTTATTAAAAAACCAGAGTTGTTCTTCGAAAGGCAGTGAAAAAACAAAGAAAACCAGAAAGAACAAAAAACTAAAACCACAAAGCAAACAAAAAAAATCTTAACAAACCACAAGTCAGTTCCAACTCCTAGTGACTGTTCTTCAGGTTTCCAGTGTTATAAATCTTAGAAACTTTGAGGGGGATGAACTTCCTCATGTTTCTCCCGTGGAGTGGCTGTGGTGGTTTCCGACCACCCGCTTACCTTCCAGCCATAGTACAACACTGTGGCATCAGGGCTTCTTTACAGAAAACCAAAACTCACTGTTAGATTTCCATGGCTATAAATCTTTATGGTGAAGTGACGTTCTCCTGCAGACTGGCTGGTGGCTTTGAACTGCCAGCCTTTTCATCAGCAAGGAGGCCAGCACATGACACATGTCATTAGAACTCCTTCATTCATTCATTCTCATTGCTATTGAATTGGTTCCAACTCATAGCTGACACCCTCTCCTCATTTTCCAAGACTGTAAATAGAAACAAAAGGAAACTACGTATCTTTTACTTCCAGAGCCATTGGTGGATTTGTACCTGTAGAGATGTGTTAGGCTTTGGGTTTGCAGCACTATTTGCTGTGGACCAGGCAAATAAATGTCAACAAATGTGAGAAAGCCTCTGTTATAGTAACAGAATAGTTAGATATTACAGTAAGATACTATGAAATTGTTATTTATTGTCAAGTTGGAACTGACTCACAGCTGACCTTCCAGTAGGCTTTACAGAGGCAGTAAATCACACAAGAGGAGAATGCTTATCCATCTCCCATAGAGCAGCTGGTACATTCAAAACACAAGCCTTTCCAATTGCAGCACAGCTTTTAACCACCAGGCCACCAGAGCCCCCAGAATTATGAAATTATCACAATTATTTTTGAATGATTATACTCAGTACAGTGTGGTTGTGTGGCAAGGGCTCTTCCGGTCTTTGGTGTGAGCAGTGAGACAAAGCTTTAAAATAATCCATCCCTTTATCTTCATAATCTACTTCTAGAAATTTAACGCAAGGAAATCAAAAGACTTCCAAACAAGGATGTTCATCACATTGATATTTATAAATATAAAAATTCAGCAGCAGCTTAACCATCCAGTCATGAAGAGTCATTCATAGGCTACAGTATAATTGAGGCTCTTGGAACAGTTCTTCAGGGTGCTTAATCACCAGAGAACTTCATGGTGGAAGGCTCAGTAAGGCTGGAAGGAAGGGCAGGGAGACTGGAGTGGCTGGCATTGGTGGGGAAGCAGGGACCTGTGGGAACAAGATGAGGGCCAGAGGAAAGAAGACTGGAGGCGGACAGTGCAGGATGTGTTGGGAGAATAGAACAGTCCTTTTTTTTTTAAAAAAAAATCTCTTCTGTGAATTTTGATCAAATTCAGAGAATCTTGAACTGGGTGTAAGACGCTGTCATAGGGCCTCAATTTAGAAAAGAAATTTGGTTGGAATGTATTAGAAGAAACAGGTTTTGACTATCCCTACTGGAGTGGACTCTGCCCTGTGTTCCAAGGATCCACATAGTCCCTTCCTTGGTGCAGACTTAGCCCCAGTAAGTGAGTGCATGACTCACTCCTCCTGCTCACTCACCCTTCACCACGATGCTCCCACTGGGAAATCATTCCCACCCTTATTCTCTAAGTCATTGAGGATTGGAGTTTGAAATAAAATAAACAAAACAGTTATTTCTGCTTTGACCCCCACCTGCTAGCCTGTCTTCTCACCTGTCCAGGGTATACAACTTTTAAAAAAAAGGAAAAAGTTTGAGATGTGAAACTTTTTAGAAAAGTGTTGCTGTTGTACACTGTTGAGTCATGTTGTATACCATTGAGCCAGAAGCAATTCATGGCTGACTCTCTAGTGGGTTTTCAGAGGCAGTTGATTTCAATGGGAGGCAATTGCCCATCTTTCTCCTGCCAAGCAACTAGTGGATTTAAACGTGCCTTTGGGGTGACAGCTTCTTACCACTTGGCCATCAGTGCTCCTCTAAAACGTGCTGTATGATATATAAAATTAAGTTTTTATATAATGTATATGTGTACACGGAAAAGATGAATGAATCATATTAAAATGTTATTTGTAGTTGCCTCTGATAGATAGAATGATAAGAGAATAAGAGATCTCATATTGTTCTGCTTTATCTTTTGCAACTATCTTCATGGATTCTTTTCTTAAAGGCAGCTTTATTGAGATATGATTGGCATGCAGTATGTTGAACATAGTGAAAGTGAATCCATCAGCACCACAGTGAACACATAATTGTCCCCTAAAGTTCCTCATGTCCTTTTCCATCCTTCCCTCTGTGTTTCCCCTCCTCACAAGGACCACTGATACACTCAGCCATCCTTGTTCAGTTTGCATTTCCTAGAATTTTGTGTAAAGGGAATCTTGCAGTATGTCTCACATTCTGTCTGGCCTCTTTCAAACTGTAATTATTGTGTAAATATGTAGCTTCATGTGTCTGTGATTCCCCCCCCATACTGCTGAGTAGTTTCCATTGAGGAGATATAGCACCCGGGGGGGGGGGCGGCGTTTGGGCCAGTGGGTGCCCCAAACATGTAGCATGTGAGCAGTTGTCCAGGCCAGACTGCTGGCCTGGAGTGTTTACTCCAAAGGCAATAACTTGCATATAAGCCCAAAGCAGCTGAATGGTATCATTCAATAAACAAAAGGCTTGGCCAAGTCTTTAAACACGTAAGCTGTATATAGTGTGCACTCTTATGAATAGAGTTTTGGTTTGAATTCCAAGGAGATTAAATACTAGTTAATAGGTATTTTGAAGACATGCCTTTGTACTTCTCTTCAGTTTGAGAGAGTAAGCTTGTGGAAAGCGCTTGACCACAGGCCTCAAAGTGACATTGACTGGGAACTCTCCTGTGTCTTTATGGTGACTGGCCAGTTGGCCCAGTGCCAACACATGCCTAGAAGCTGCCTCCTCCCCAAGGCCCCACCTGCCAGCCCACCTCATCTCTATGTACAGTGGTCCTCTTGTTCTCTTGTCCAGTGCAGCCCCTGTGTCCATCACTTATGCTCCGTGGATGGAGCTGACAGTACTCATTCTCAGGTGATTTTTCCTCAAGTCTGGCTTGGCTCCTGGGTTAGTGTAGACCTAGACATGCACTTGAGGATTCCAGACATCACTCTTCCATTGAGGTTTCTGGCTAAAATCATAGTCTCACCAGCAACCGGTCATCACTGGGCCTTTTTAGCATAGTACAGGTCCTGGCCTGCTTCCTTGCCCACTCATGGCCTGATTCATTCCACAGGGTCTCTTCAGGTGCTTCCCAGGTGCTCGGAGTGAGACCACCGCTCTTCTATGACCTTTTCTCAGCACCCGTAGGGAGGGCTTGATCTGTAGCTGCTTCTGTGAAGAAAGAGCTCTGCAAAGAGGTTTCCCCTCTCCCACACTCTGTACTCTGCCCGAGTTTCCTCAGCATGGTCTCTCCTGACTTTCCTTTTTATTCCACGTTTTGCAGAGGCCAGTCCCTTGGGCTAGGGAGCTCTGGTGGCCTAGTGGCAAGAAGCATCTCTGTAATGCCAAAGGCATGTGGTTCGAGGCCACCAGGTGCTTTGTGAGAGAAGGATGGGTAGTCTACTCTGGTGTGATTAACTGCCTCTGGAAACTTGCTGGAGGGTCAGCTATGGATTGATTCTGACTCTACAGTGTGCAGCAGCAGCAACAACAACAACCCTGATGAACCCAAGCTCCCCGCTCCTTCTCATACCAGCCGTGTCCCTGGATGAAGAACTCAGGGAGCTGATGAAAGGTGAGTGCGTATCTTTGCTCTGAAATTCATCCCTTGGTGCCCTAGGCCCCTGCCAGGCACATCCCGTTGGGGTGCAGACATAGCCCACTGGGGTGCAGACTCATTCTTTCCTTCCTTCCTCTGTGGTTTCAAATTACAACTGGGCTACCCAAGATGAAGCTTGTTTGATGGTTTGAATCCAGTAGCGACTCCATTAGAGAAAGATAAGCAATCTCCTCTAGTGAAATTTACAGCCTTGGAACCCTACTGGAAAGATAGCTGAGAGTTATGACTCCAAAGCAATGCGTTTGAGTCTGAGTTTTTGAACTCTGAACACCCCCCCCCCCGCCCCAGGCGGACAGTCTTGCAGCACTAGGCCCCCTCCAGGAGGGTATGTTGGAAGCACTTGAGCTCAGAGCCTTCCACTGACCTCATGGCCTCTTTGCTTCAGTGGAAATAAGAGCCTGTTGGTAGCAAGGGCCCCAGGTCGCTGCAGATATCCAATATGAAGAATCACCTTTGTGAACTTGGGAACTACTCCCTGGGAGGCAGGTGTGGGGGGCCAGTAGGGGCAGGACACCTCTCACCAAGCAGAGCCACCTATTGTTTTTAAAATATCTTTCCAAGAGGATGGAAATAAGTAGTAAGTCAGCCTGGACTGCATCTGTCCAGTGTAATCTAGATGCCCCATCGGCAGCAGGACTCGGCTTATGTAACCTGAGGGCCAGGGCGGGGAGTGAGCACTGGAGCCAGCCAGCAGGGCACGGTGGTTGCTGCTGGGAGCCCCTGTTGAGGCGCTGCTCACGCAGGAGGTGGAGAGCACAGGTGCTGCAGGGAATTTAGTCCCCAAGCCTGGGTTCCCAGGAGGGCTCGAAAGAGGTGGTGAGCCTGTGAGGAGGGGGCCTTTGAACAGGCGCCCTGTGAGTGTGAACATAGCAGATGCTTCAAGTCCCAGGAAGCCAGTGGCTTCTGAGCTCCGATTCACTGCCTCTTTGTTGGCTTTGAAGTAAGCCAGTATGTATTTCATCATACACATTCATCCTAAGTGCCCTCAGTACACGTGGGTGAGATGCCCTGCAGAGAGAGGAACCTTCCCTGTGGACATCTGACCCCTGGGATATTTTGTGAGTGGGTTGATAGTACTAGGTGAATTGCCTGGGCTCCACAGGTGCTGAATGAAGAGGAAGGAGGAGACTGACTTCTGAAGGTCAAAGTTGACGAGAGAAAGTTCTTGATCATAGCTCTGCAGGCTCTGTTGATTCATAGGTCCTGCTGGCCTGTTTCCTGGCTTTTCTCACTAGCTCTTGACCATCAGTGGAACACGTGTCAAGCCAGCCAGGAGATCACAGGGAACGATAAAATACTAATAAACAACCTGCAGGAATACATAGAGGATTTTGAATCTTGTTACCCGAATAAATGCAATATGATCCAAGTTACTGCTGAGATGGAAGCTGAGTCTCTTAAGATGTTAAGTAATGTCCCTCAGGTTGTACTGTCTGTATATAGGCGACGTTGGAAAGGACCCTTTTAACCTGTCAGGATCTAAACCATGTATTCTCCCTCTCATGTCCTGCTGGTCACCTGCCACAGCTCCGGTATTAAGCTAAATGTATCCAAAAAGCTTTGTTCCTTTAATCTTCCAAACAAGGTAGGTACTGTTCTGCTTCTTTATTCTATACTCTTTCTCTCACACTCTTATTAGATTCTAGACTTATTGCTCACAGTTCTCCAAACACATGCTCATGCCACAAGCCTCAGATCTCTGTGCATTCTGCCTACAGGTCCACCAGGAAGGCCTAGTCTACAAAGAGCAGCCTTGGGAAGCTCTGTTCCTCCCTTTCCCCTCACCCCAGGTAGAAATAATTGTTCCTTATCAGCTCCACACTTCCTCCACCACTGACTGAATTCCTTGAGGGTGGGACAGCACCTTAGATTTTGAGACTCAAAAAGCCAAAAGAACTTATTGCTATTGAGTCTAAACTGACTCATGGCTGACCTTCCACTGGGCTTCTGGAGGCTGTAAATCACACAGGAGGAAATTGCTTATCTTTTTCCCGAAGAGCTTCTGGTGGATTTGGACCACCAGAGAGGTGCCAGTTTGGGTTAGCAGTGCAGCTTCCTATGGACAACACCACCAGAGCTGCCTGAAAATATACAGAAGGATATCACAGAATAGATGTTCAGTAAATTGCTTTTTTATTTAATTGAACTTTTAACAACACTCCCCCCCCCTTTTTTTTAATCTAGTGATCTTTATGTTTGAGAAGTGGCAATGTTGTAATAATTTTCCATGAGTTGAAATGGGTTTTGATGGTAACACAGGCTTAATTTTTAATTCCAGAGTTAAAAAGACTGGGTGCCTGCCCTGGGTGTGTACTTCTAAATATAATGGAGGCTGCTGGACATCACCAGAAATTGCTTGAGTTTAAAATTTGGACTTGCCCCCCTGCCAATCTGATTTGGTACAGGTGATTAGAGGTCTCAAACTTGCTTCTGGGCTTTGCAGCCCAAGGAGCCCCAGGATGTTGGCAGCAGGAATGTCCAGACCTGCATTCTTTCTCCCCAAGTGTGCTTTGTAGGTTTTCTTCAGCCTCTGTTTCCTTCTCTTCTCTGCGGGCTCAGAAATGAGTCAGAGCATGTGCAGCGTGGGCTTGTGGGGGCGGCGTGGAGCCTGGAATTAGCTGCATTTCAGCAGGGCTGCGGGGGGTTCTGGGAGGGGTGCACAGCGCAGAAGGGTTGGTTGATGATGTTCTAGGCTGAAGACACAGTCATCTGCTCTAAGCTTGAGCAAGAGCTGGATCTCAGGGCCCACCAGACGCTGGGGAGTTGCAGGTACTTCATGCCCCAAATATGCCCATTTTGGATGAGCAGACCTTCACCCATAACTAGTGTGATCCCAGCACACCTGAGACCAGCATGGAAACAGGGCAGAAATGGCCAAACCTCACTGCGGGTTGAGGAGTGGCTGGTAGATGTGGATATTAGCATACCCCATCAGGGGTCTCGCAGTGGTGGCCAGTTTATGGCCTTTGTCGGCCTGCAGCTCAGCCAGGTAGGCAGAGCAGACTGTAGTTTAATCTGCCACCTGCCAGTGCAGCCTCCTTCCTCTTCACCTGTCTGATGTTCTTTTACTCTTTACCAACTGCTTTTTTTATTTGAAGGCAGGGAGTTGTTAGGATGGGTATTTTAATAATGTATAAAGTTGTTTTATTCACCCTTGCTCCTTTTTCTGCTTTCCCCAGTTACCTTTTTATGCTCTGTCCCCATCTCTGGCACAGGTGTTACTCAGGATGCCAGTGGCTGTCACCAGAGAAACCAGGACAGCACAGTGCATCACTCCCTCTTCCAGTCAGGGCAAACCCAAGCACAAGCTTCATGCTTCCGTGGTAGGGAGAGGCTGGGCACTCATGTCACTGTAAATGAGTCAGAGGGGTGGGACAGTAAAATATTTAATCAGCTTTGTGTC
The DNA here is from genome assembly GCF_000299155.1 of Elephantulus edwardii. Classification (NCBI taxonomy): domain Eukaryota; kingdom Metazoa; phylum Chordata; class Mammalia; order Macroscelidea; family Macroscelididae; genus Elephantulus; species Elephantulus edwardii. The sequence continues at coordinate 31,785 of NW_006399812.1, read as the reverse complement.
AGTACCATCTTAAGGATAAAACCCATTTTAAAAGGTTTGGCTATGCATTGTAAGCATGCAGTGTTACCTCTGTGGTATTCCCGTTGCTATGTGAGACACATGCTAAATAGAGTGATTGTGTTCTTGGGGTTTTGTGGGCTTAATCATATGACTAGAACAACTTGAGGAAGGAAACATCATAAGCACAGCTACCCAGGGTGGCTTGGCTTTCAGGCTCAGCCAGGTCATTCCTACCTGGGCTTGGTCACCAGGGTGTGGGTTGAGGAGGTCATAGCAGGCTGGCTTCCAGAATGTTGCCAGGTGTGCCAGTGGCACCCCTTCCTGCAGCAGACTTGGCCGTCCCTGTACCCACAGATGCCTTCCCTTTCTGCCCTGACACTGATGGCCTGATTTCTGTTTTGTCATCCAAGGCCACACTGATCACCGCATTCAGAATCTGCTCAGGAGCAGTAGATTGGCTGTCTCCAGGCCAGCTATGAGAAGGGGAAAGCATGTATGGGTCATGAAGTACTTCTTATCTAGGAATGTCTGAGGCAGTAGCTATGCTGCAGCCAGCTTTGTCCCACCAGTGCCACCTTTAGTGTTTTGCACACAGAGAGCATACAATAGCTGTCTGTGGACTTGCACACTTTATGTGTCCTTCTGCTGACACCTGTACCAGGCCCTGGGTGTGTTGTGCAAAGTCACATGAGTCTGAAGAAACCTACTCAATTTATACAACCATCTGTTCTTGTAAAGTCCAGCATGCAATACACAGCCTTATTTGGACCTTACATCAACTATGAAGTGGACAGAGCAAAAATTGATTTGCTTCTTGGAAAGAAAAAGAACTGGAGGCTCAGAACTACAGGTGTTAGGAGCCTATTCATGGGTCTCTCACCCACTTCTCAGTTCAGCACCCTGCCCAGATGTCTGATACTTGCCTGACATTGTCCTCTTAGGTCCCATTTAGTACTAATTGATGGAGGGATTGCACTGTTGACCCTCAGACTGCTAACTCCTGGAGTAAGAATAGATCTAGTGCCAAAAATGACTTTCAAGCAAAGATGAGGTAGAAGAACTAGATCAATGGAAGTGGAACAACCAGAACCTAAATAATGAGTATATTCATGTGCTGTGGAGAACGTAACCAGTATCACTGGACAACTTGTGTAGAAATTTTTCAGTGGGAACCTCAACGGTTGTCTGAACCTTCCCTGAAAACACAGTATACCTTTTTTTTTTTTTCATTCTAGTACAGCAATTTAATTGGATACTATGAACAATGGTGTATACAGACAGGCAGGATCTTCTGACACGGAATGATGTTCAAACTATTACATGAAAAAGGCAAGTTATTAAAAGAGTACTGCATGATCTCACACTTGAAAACCCTATGTTGTTGCTATTAGCTCCTTCTCACAGAAATCTTACGTAAAACAGAACGAAGCAGGCCCGGCTCTGTGTTTTGGGAAGATCACAGTCTTGAGTGCCTTAGGAAGCAGGCCCCCTCTGCACTCAGGGGCTCATCATGAGATGGGATCAACTCAAGAGCAACAAACACCAGGTTGGCTGCAGAGCTCTTTCCAACGCCTTCTCATCACTGGGGGAGCCTTTCAAATAAGTTTCAGGGTGATAAACGAAGGAGACAGTCAGAAAATAGATGCAAGGAATGGACTGAAGATGATATTTAGTCCTTATTTCAATTCTAGACCTCTTGAATCTTAGAGATGATGGATCTCTGAAAACAGGTTGTAAAGATTTCTCATAAGATGGTGTGAAATGACAGAACAATTGGAAATCATGTTCAAAGTTAAACAAGTAATCATGGTACATCAAACGGTGAGGGCAACTCCACAGTCATAGAAAAAGGGGCATCTGAATGGAAAGTTTGCTTTCTGGACTGTTGTCATGATTCTGATTGAAAACACAATGCTCCTATTCATACAAGAAGTCTTTCCTAACAACAAAGGAAGAGAGTTACTTGTTCACATGCAACAGAACTACACACTTAGGTGTAATTTGGAGTCACTGTAAGATAAATCTGATTTTCAACATACCAGTGAGGAACTAATACAGAAAAATATCATCAAGACTTGAAGAGAAGTGGGGCCAAGTTCATCTTAACAACACACTGTCACTATCATGATGTTGGATAATGTTTCACACATGGTCCACAGTGATGTTTTTTATGACCAGTGGTTTAACCACTGTAGGTACAAGGTTAGTCATATAACAGTCATTCTCAGACCCTTTTAACCTTTCTTGAATGAGAGAGAAAAGGGTGGTAGTTTAACTATCAGCACATGAGTATATCATCTGTCATGTGTCACTGTGGCTGAGAGGTTGATGCAGCTCTCCTCGAGCAAGAACCAAGGAGGCCCCGGGGAACATGGAGCCCAAGAGCGGAGCACCAGGGACGAGAACAGATTTATGCATTGTCCCAAAACTGCAGGAAAGGGAGATGAGGAAACGTGATGCAAGCTAAGCAAGAGGCATGCACTTGAGGATGAATCCTCTGCATATTCCAGTGGGCCTGCTGGCACTCATCATTTTATGTTAGTACAAAGAAGACCGAGGAACAACTGCAGCAGGTTAAATACCAGTTCTTGTGGGGAGCAGTTTTTACAGCTGGGGGTAGAGCTGTGGCCCTTCCACTCAGTCACGCATGGGAAACCCGTTCCAAGGCCACATAGAAACTGTTCTTGTCATCTAAACAATGCCAACCAATTGGTCCGATTTCACAGTCTGCGCAGACCAGGAACGTGATGTTGCCCACGTCCTTGGTGAAGCCCACGTTCTCAAAGATGAACATGTCATCAACCAGCCAGTGTTCCTGGAGGAGATCGCCTTCAGGGTTGCTGCCATCTGCCAGTGCTGGCTTCTTTCTCAGGGAGGGAAGGAAAAGCTGTCGGCGGGAGAAGAGCGCGGTCCCCGGCTGCAGCACCCGCGAGCCGCAACGCTGGCACAGCACCGCCTTCCGGTTTCGGCCCTCGGCTGACACTAACTCGTTCTGCTGTTCCGCCGCTTCCATTGCGGCTACCACCACAGCCTCCAGGCCCACCACTGCGCAGGCGTTGTCTGCTGGGGGATCTCAACTGCGCTGGCGTGGCTCTCACAGTATACCTTTTTTACAAAATAATAGTTCAAGAGGTTGATCAGTTCCTGTGTTTTACAAATCTGAATGTTGATACAAGAAAGAATGTAATCTGTCATAGATTCAATACTAGAAAAAATTATTCTGAAAGGGATTTGTCAAGGTTTACAATGGTTGGCTTACAGGGTTTGTCCAGTAGTTGTATAGTAGCCACTCTAACAGTGAAACTTCTGAGATCTAGAAGGTTATAGTCTACGTGCCATATTTTAACAGTTGTAGGTATATTTAAAGACACTTCTTAATCTTTCTATAAAAAGATATATTGGGTTTTTTCGCTTGTTTTTCTTTCTCTGTGCCCAGTGAGCTCATTAGAACCTGAATCCTGAGCTGTACCTCTCTCCTACCAAGAACTAATACTTCTTGTTGCATGCCATCGAGTTGACTGCGAGTCACAGTGACCCTATGCACAGTAACTCTGAACTTTGCCCTATCCTGAGCCAGTCTCACTGTCTCCCACACACCTGCCTCCATAATCTCAGTTACTATGCTGATCCATCTCATCCAGGGTCTCCCTGTTCTGCATTGTCCCTTTACCCTTTCAAGCATGATGTCCTTCTCCAAGGACTAGTTAATCCTGGCAGTGTACTCAAAGTATATGAGATGGAGCTTCAAAATCCTTGCCTTCAAGGAGCAACCTGGTTCCACCCTCTCTAGGACATATCTGTTTGTTCTCTTAGCAGTCCACGTTATGTTCAGTGCTCTTCTCCAGTGTCACAACTCAAAGATTCAGATCTTCTTCTCTCATCCTTAGTCATTGTCCAACTCTCTGATGTATAGCAAGTAATTGCAAAGATCATGGCCTGGATCAGGTGCACATGAGTTTCTTGTTTCTAGCTCAGGTTCTGAGTCTTCAGAACATTGATCTGGGAAACAAGGAACTTCTCAGAATATTATTTCAGAGAAGATGCTGCAGTTTGCTCTTCTCAGGAGAGATGTGGGGTGGCCTGCCTGAAGGTCAGTTAGAGAAAGAATGACATTTGCTTCATTCTAGTAGAAGTAGCTAACAGAGGGTACACAGAAGAAAGTGACACAATGGATAAGATGGTATTTCTAACTAATCACGTTGTGTTATGGAGCTCTGGTGGCTTGGTGGTAAGGAGTTTTGCTGCTAAACCATAGGCAGGTTGTTGGAATCCATCAGCTGCTCTGTGGGAGAAAAAAAGGTTCTCTCCCATTTGATTTGCAATCTCCTAAAACTCACCTGAGTGTCAGCTTTGAGTCAGTTCCAACTTGATGGCACATAACAATATGATGTGTTACTTACTGAGCTGAGGAGTTGAGAGTATTATTTCAGACAAGGGTCTCATATCAAAAGTTTACAGAACCTACAAGACCTCCACAAGGAAGAGACTTATAACACAATGACAAAATGGGCAAAAGACATGGGAAGAATTTTCACAGAGGAATATATACAGATGGTCAACAGGCACATGAAGAAGTGCTCCAAATCACTGGCATTAAGAGAGATGCAAATAAAAACCACAATGAGATACCATCTTACTCCATTTGTTGTTGTTGTTTATTGCCACTAAGCTGAGCACAACTCATAGCGACCTTATGAACAAAAGGCCTGAAGCCTTTCTATAATTACCGTCATTTCTCCAAGTGCATAGTTTTCAGAGGCATGTGGTTTAGGAAGTGGATGCCACTCCTGCTTCTAAGCCTGTTTTAAGCTGGAGCTCTATCAAACACTGTCCCTGAATTTGCCACATGAGTAAAAGCGGCAAATTTTAACAGGACAGCAAGTAATAAATGTTGGAGAGAATGTGAGATAGGAACTCTTATACATTGTTGGTGGGATTAAAAGATGGTACAACCACTATGGAAAGCAGTTTGGCACTTCCTCAGAAGGTTGAAAATAGAAATTCCATATGACCAAATGCTTGGAATATACCCCAAGAAAATGAGAACTGAGGCACAAATGGAGACATGTCCACCAGTGTTCATAGCTGCATTATTCACCATCCATTGCAAGAACATGGAAACAGCTCAAAGTCCAACCATAATTGAATGTATTAAGAAATTATGGTACATTCACACTATGAAATTCTATGCAACACACAGTAGTAATGATTTTGTAAATCACTACCTAACTTGGGAAGCACTGGAGAGCATTATGCTAACTCAGTCCCATAAGGAAAAATACTGTATAAGACTATTATTGTAGAACATGTATGAAGATCAAGGGAGGGGCAGAGGGTTGAGGATGGTTACGGGGGTATGTGTGGCTAATCATTGGGTCATACAATTTGATAGTTAGAAAGAGGAATGGGTAAAGGAAATGGGAAAGATCTAGTGTGGAAAAACAATGTATATAAACTTTGTAAGTAAACTAGTATAAAATAAAAATTTTCTTAAAAAAATAAACAAAAACCCCACATGCAACAATGAAAATGTTTGTTTTGAGACAGTATGCCCCGATTCTTTTGTATATAGAAATTTGCTTTATTTACCAAACTCAAGGGGAGAGGGAAGACAAATGTAGAAGTTTCTTTCTCCAAAATTGTTGTTGTGTGAATTCAGAACAATTCCATGCCCAGTGGACTGAAACACAGCCTATTCTTTCACCACTTATGTGATTGGTTTAAGATTGGATGCTATGAGCCAGAGGGATTTCATTGGTTATTTCAGAAAAACCCATTTTTAGAAATAGATTACCAGGCCTTTCTTTCTCGTCTGTCTTAGTCTGAAAGCTCTGTTAAAACTTGCTCACCATCATAACATCTGTGTAAATCTCCACAGGAAGATGGTCGATGTGTGTGAGTTGTATTTGCCAGGAATTGAACCATTTTCTGTTTAAAATGCCACAGCCGTTGAGTCTATTCTGACCTTATAGGAAAGAATCAGGTCCTACAGATGTTTTCTAAGACTTTGAAAGTAAACTATTTCATCTTTCTTCCACCGATTCCTACCATTTACTTTTTGATTAGGAATCCAAGCAATAATCCACTGTGCTGCTAGGAGACCTTGACTTCTATATAGAAAACAAGAATTCTACCAACAAACCACTATTTCTTTGTAAAATGAAATTACCCCTTTAGAAAGCTGCACAAGTCCCACTACCCCATGCCTTCTGTTGTTGGCATGTCTCAGTCTTATCAGTAACCCTTTGCCACTCCTGCTGATCAGCTTTGTACCTCTGTACAGGCTTTGTGAATTTGCAAGTGGTACAGGAGCAGGATTCTTCCGGCCAAAAGGAAGGAAACGAGGGAAAAAGAGCAAATGGGCCAGGTGGATTGGGGCATGCTAACAGATGGAGACAGGGCTCTGTTCCCAGGGCAGGCCCACAGTTCTGGCATCATATTTCATTGAAGCCTTAGAGTAGGCAGGTCAGCAGCAGGAATGTGCAGGAGAGGAAATTCCCCTTTGTCCAGCCAATTGTTTGCTCAAGTCCTGCCACCTGACAGCTCAATTAGTTTGTACTTGTAGATTTCACTAACAGCAGTCAGATGGACTGTTGTTTGAGTCTGGGTTATATAGAAGCATTTAGAACCTCCCCTGAGATCCTCTAATAATAATGAATGCCTTTTCAGATTTAAATAGGGATTTTTCTATAACTACTCATTCTCTTCTTACAAATTATGACAATAATATTGCACTGCTGTTACATATAAATCAGAAGCACTCGGACCAACATAATGAAAATCACTTTAGGAACCAATCTGGACTCCTTGAGAAGCTTGGGGAACTGAATGCAAATCATAAGGAACATTTAAAGATTTTCTACTACTCTTTAGGGCTCTGGAAAACATGAATCTAATGGTGTGCACAGAACCTTAACCACAAACTGCCTGGCAGTTCTCTGGCAATTTCCTCCTGACATTTCTCTGCAGAGTCCTTACAGAAATCTCCAGGGGAGAATAGATTGTCTGAAATGCTGATTCACTATGTGTAGCTTGTCATCAGGACACATTTATATGTCCTCAACTCTCAATGTTCATATTAGGCTCAGAAAGAGAGGGTTGGGGAAGACAGATTTTGAGCAGTGTGTTTTTTCAGAATCTTTAGGATTCTCCTGATTGTTGTTGTTGTGTGCTGTCAAATTAGAACCAACTCATGGCTGACCGTCCAGCAGGTTTTCAGAGGCAGGAAATCCTTTATCCTGATTGTGTTGTTGTCATTGTTGTTATGTGCCATCGAGTTGCCTACGACTTATAGTGACCCTATGTACACAAGCTCTAAAGCTGCCCTATCCTGCGCCAATCTCATCATCTCTAACAGACCTAATCCCATCTCATCTCATTCTGGGTCTTTCTCTCCTATGCTGTTCCTCCCCCCTTTTAAGTATGATGTCCCTCTCAGGAACTGGTCCCTCCTGGCCGTGTGACCAAAGTATGTGAGATATAGCCTCAAAATCCTTGCTTCCAGAGAGCAACCTGGTTTTATCCTCTCCAGAACGATCCTGTTTGTTCTCCTGGCCGTCCATGGTATGTTCAACATCCTTCTCTAGCACCACAACTCAAAGGCATCAGTCCTTCTATCATCCTTAGTTGTTGTTCAGCTCTTTGATGCATAGCAAGTAATTGTGAAGACCGTGGCTTTGATAGGTTCCCCTTATATTGTTGCTCTTCAGTACTCTGGAGAAGTCCCTGACAGCAGACTTTTCCAGTGCAGTTCACCTCTTGATTTCTTTCTTGACTACTGGTGCCAAGAGTGTTGATTGTGGAACTAACCAAGCTGAAGTTAACAATCTCAGCCTCTTCTCTGTCCATCATGGAAGTTAGTTTTAGTATAGGGTACTCTGGTGGTCAGTGGTAAGAAGCTGTGCTGCAAGTATAGAGAACTCTGGTGGCCCATTGCTAAGAAGCTGTGCTGCAATCTTGAAGGCATGAGGTTCAAATCTACCAGCTGCTTTGCTGGAGAAGGATGAGCAGTCTCCTCCAATGTGATTAACTGCCTCTAAAAGCATGCTGGAGGGTCCTCTATGGGTCGGTTCCAACTTAACAGCACACAGCAACAACAGTGTTGGTGTGCACAAAATCGGTTTCTGTACACATTGACTTTTTAGTGAATATTTTAAGGCTTTGTTTACTTCTCTAGAACTAATCCTGGCCTTTTGTAGATTCAGCATGTTGTGCCTGGTGAGAACACTTTCAGGAAGGGAAGTTCATTGCACCAGTAAGCCCCCTTGGAAACCCAAGCTTTGGTCCATTGTTCAGGACAAGTGACAGCTTTACCAGGGAATGGAGGGGACAGCCCTCTCAGGTAAAAAGGCATTTACAGAGATAGTTTAAGTTTGAGTTTTCATTTGGGCTGATAAAGTCTTTGTGTGCATTCTCAACTGTTAGGATGACAAACCTTCTATAATGTGGAAAGGAAACAGCTGTGAGGGTGCTTAGGGGTGACCAGGAAGCACTTCCTGACCCAGACTCTTGTAGTGCCAGGGACTGAAATTTGCTAGGAAATAATTTAATTGGACGGTTGATTAGGTCCTGCATTTCCAGGAGTGGCTAATGTGTAACCCATTTCTTTCCTACACTTGAGGCTTTGCTTGTTTGTTTTTAAAAGAAATGATAGTTTTTATTTGTATAAGAGTTTACAAAGCATTTCTAAAGCTATATTATTACATGGTATCTCAAATAGTTCTTTTTTAAAAAATTAATTTTAATGAACATTTACAGAGATTTTGGATTTCCATTCATTCATTGTTGCACTTTTCTCCCTGCCCACCCCTTCCCCTCCAACTCACTCTTCTCTTTGAAAAGTAAAAGAAAAATTCTTTCATTGTTATACAGTCCCCCACCCTCCAGTACACTGCACTGTACAAACATCATACTGCTTTTAAACTGTTTTCTCCCTCATCTGTTTCAATGCAGTGTACATAATTTAGCCATTTTTTCTCAGTCTTACCCCAACCCTGATGTCAGTCCCATTCTACAACAGTGGCACTATGCAGGATTTGTCTTTTTGTGACCGAGATATTTCACGCAGCATAATGTCCTACACTTGAGGCTTTTGAGTTGTCTAGTAGAGAGCAAGGACCTGTGGGTGCCCTCAGAACTCTTTAGACCACATCTGTGGTCTGTGCTACCGTGGTCGTTGGTTTCCCAAAGGAAACAGCACTGAGCTGTGAAGGAGTTGTAGCACACTGCCAGCTACTGCTACAGTGTGTATTTAACCAAAGAATCTGAGCAGTGAGGTTCTTTTACCCTAGCACTCACAATTGCATGTTTCTTACTCTAGTTAGAGATAAGAACTGGCTTTACATTCCCATGGGGAGCTCTGGTGACCTAGTCCACAGGGAGTTGTACTGCTAACCCAAAGGCAGTATTTCTCTGGCAGTTTGAATCCACCAGCCACTTCACAGAGTATAGAGATGGGCAGTTAAAATTTACAGTTTCCAAGAAAACCTACTAAAGGATCAGCTATGAATTGGTTTTGACTGGACAGCAGTGATCTGAGAATTTTACATTTATCTGACACTTTGCCCAATTTCATAGGTGTTTAACAGGAGTCAAAGGATTAGCATTTTTGCTTCGAGAAAATTCCTTGATCAATCTTTTTAAATCTAGACTTAGAATATGTAGTTTATTTTGCAGCCTCTTCTACTCAACAGCCAGAAACATCTTCTAAAATGTAACCAAGATTTCCAATACCAGCCACGATGGAATGATAAATACTAGCCATTCTCCTTTCCTAAGCAACTGTGAATTGGATGAGATGTATGAAGGATCTGAACAACACTCACTATAGGTCTGTGATCCAAACGGAAGCTTGTGAAGAGAGTGTCAAAATATTAAGCTGAATGCATTTGAGGCAGCTTTGAGGCTTTTCAGGAAAAACTGAGGGGCAGTTAGAAGACATCTTGCAAGGAGATCTTACTGGATACTTTGAACATTCAGCTGAGTCCAGAAGAGTTTCTTTTCTGTCTAAAGTAAGACTCACATTGAAACTACCATGACAAAGCCTAAAAAACCAAGCATTGTTAAGCTCAAGATACTATGTCTGCACAATAACCATTGGCCAGAATACAATTTGACAGTTTAAAAATATGAAATATCTACCATACAAAAAACATCACTAGATATGCTGTGTGACTGATAACAAAGTGAAAAATGTCAGTAGATAGCTGTTATGTTGGCTTAAAAGATGACTCTTTTTTTTTTTTTTAAAGCCATTACAATTAGCCCTCACTGGTCTCCAGCTACCTTAACTGCAGACATATGATCTTGCAAATCAGCATCATCTGTGGAACTAGGGAAAGAGTACTTACTACACAGGGTAGCAAGACTTAAGGTGAACAAGGCCTTTGGTGGCAAGATCCTGGTGAGCATGAGAGTGGTGGTGGAGAGACTGTGGCATTTCTGTGGACAAACAGTAGCAAGGTGTGACGTGAAGCTTCTTGCAATTATGCTGGCCCCAGCTAAAGGTTTGGTTGTTCTTGCTGGATATTTGAAGGAGAAGCTGACTTATAACAGCTCGGAGACAAACCTTACTGGATGATTTGGATTTGACTGCTGAACTGAAATCAGATCCTCAACTTATTAGGGAATTGTGCCTTGGAACTGTTGGGCTAAAGCATGCACTTATTTTGGGTGATATTTTTTACCTCTTCTACTTTCCAACTTCCTTCCCTAATAAATCCCATTATTGGTACCATAACGGTGAGTGTGTGTGTCAGCAATGAATAAATGAGTCTCCTGCTGCTGGTCGGGCCCATAGAAGCACCATGGGGCTGAGTTACAGGCTCTTTATCTGCTCTGTTCAGGGTTGGTGAGGGGCTGTGCTATTCTTACTCCCTGTGGCCTTTTCAGAGAGATGCACATGGCCTTTACATGTGTAGTCCATTTTCTCTTCTTTAGACAATGAAAGTCCAGAGATGAAGTTACAAACAGAGCAAGGATTTTAAAACGGCTATCGCTTCACATACTTTGGGTATGTTACTAAAGAGGGGCTATTCCTTGGAGAAGGACATGATGCTGGGAAGGGTGGAGGGTCAACGAAGAAGAGGAAGACCCTCAGCCAGGTCGATTGACATGGTGACTGCTGCAATGGGCACTTGTGTGTCAGAAAGTGTGAGGATGGCGCAGGAGAGGACAGGGTTCAGATTTTTTTTGTTCATAGGGTTGCTATGAGTTGTACTTGATGGCACCTAACAACAACATTGTAAATATATTAAATTTTCAGAAATTTAGAGATAATGAAGAGGGAAAGAGTGAACAGATGCGAATCATAGCAGCAAAATAGAAACCTAAGAAATAACCAAATGTAGATTCTAGAGCTGAAAAGGGAAATAGCTGAAAGGAAAAACTGACAAGTTGAACACTAACCGTAGGCTGTGTACTAAAGAAGAATATATTTCTAATCCTTTTTAATAAATATTTTTATGTGAGTGAAAGTCCACTGATCACCTTGGTTTTTACTAGCCCCGGATTTGTGGTAAACCCATGACCTATAGAATGTTAGTACAGTTACGTACTATCTCTAGGAGTGGTTGTAGATCAGACTGTAAGGTTCCATAGGATTATTTTTTATTGGCAGCATCATAATGAACAGTGAAGAGATTGAGATTGTTAACAGTTTTAGTTTGCTTAGCTCCAGAACACCCTTGATAGCAGAAGCCAGGAAATCAAGAGACAAATTGCATTGGGGAAGTCGGCTGTTAGGCCATAGTCTTTGCAATCGCATGATATGTGTCAGAGAGCTGTGGACAATGACTAGGAATGATAGAAAAGAATTGATGCTTTTGAGCTATGGTGCTGGAGAAGAGTGTTGAATATACCATGGACTGCTAGGAGAACAGACAGATTTGTCCTAGAGAGGGTGAAACAAGGCTCCTCCATGGATGCAAGGATTCTGAAGCTTTGTCTGACATACTTTGGGCATGTTGCAAGGAGGGACCAGTCCTTAGATAGAAACATCATGTTTGGGAGCATGGAGGGACAGTGCAAGAGAGGAAGACCCTCAGGGAGATGGATTGATTCAGTGACTGGGGTAATGGAAGTAGATGTGTCAGAGACAATGAGATTGGCACAGGATAGAGCAGAATTTAGGGCTCTTGTACATAGGGTCACTATGAGCTTCAGGCAGCTCAGTGACACATAACAACAACAACAACAACAACTTCTGTAGCATTTTTTAATGTGTTTTGGGTAAACGTTTGCAGAGAAAATGAGGTTTTGATTCAGAAGTTAATACACATTTTGTTTTGTGACATTGGGTGCAATCCTCACCATGTAATAGCACTCTTTCCACTTAATCCTTGAGTCTGCCATTTCCATTTGTCCTCTCCTGTTCATTCCTACTTTTAACCTTTACTTTCAGGTAAATTCTGTCCTTTTTGTCTCTTGTGGTGGACTGTTCTGAGGAGTACATCCTTTACGGATGGTATTGTTCATTTTATAGGCCTGTCTATGGTTTAGTTGAAAGTTGATCCCCATTTTCAAATTGGAAAGATGTGTAAGGGCCACTGTCTAGAAGGTTCCACCAGTCTCTAGCAAGTCTGATCTTTTTGATGATTTTGAATGTTCTAGCTTTTTCTCTCATGTGATCAGAGTTTTCTAGTGTGATCCCAGTCAGAACAGTTGGTGGTGGTACCTGGGCACCATCTAGTTCTTCTAGTTTCAGGTTAGTAGAAGTGGTGACTTGTATGGGTCCTCTCGATTAATTATTTCCTTCCTTCTTTTATTTTTTTGGAAAAGTCTCCCTTGCTGCAGACATGGAGAGACTAATAGTTGAATCTTCGGTGGCTAGTCTCAAGTATTTAAGATTCCAGTTACTACTTATCAAAGGAGGATGTAGAGCATCGTCTTTGTGAACTATTTTATCCCAGTTGGTGGTTCATAGAGTTTTAACTGAATGGTGTAGGAAGAATATTGCCAGACCTTTCTTACCAATCTGTCTTAGTCTGGAAGCTGTGCTGAAACATGTTAAATATCAGCAATATGCAAGCCTCCATAGATTAATGAATTCTGACTGCATTTAGACTATATTGGCCGAAAAGAAAATCTGAGACTTTCTTAAGAAGATTTCTTCCATTAATCCACCAATATTGTTGTGTTTGTTTGGTGCCATTGAGTCCAATGAGCTAGCCAACAATAATCTCTTAAATTATATTTCACTTACTCATTGCAATATGCTGAAGAGTCATGATGTCAGTTTGAAGAGTAAGATGTGCCTGATTCGGACCATGGTCTTCTCAGTCACCTGTTATACATCAGAGAGCTGGACAATGACTAAGGATGACAGAAGAAGAATAATTGATATCCTTTGAGTTGTGGTGCTGAACAGTACTGAATATGCCATGGACTGCCAGAAGAACAAACATCAATGTCTTGGAAAAAGTGCAAATTGCTCCTTGGAGGCAAAGATGATGAAGCTTCATCTTTCATACTTTGGACATGTAGCTAGGTGATGCTATTACTTGAACAGAGATATCCTGCTTGGAAAGATAGAGGGTCCATGAAGGAGGGTAAGACCTCCCCAATGATATGGATTAATGCAGTTACTTCAGCAGTGGACTCTAGTGTGTCGGAGATGATGAGGATGGTACAGGATAGGCTAGGGTTTGTGTTGGCTGTTCATAGGGTCACTGGGAGTCATATTCCACTCACTGGTACCTACCAGCACAAACAACACTGCTATTGAGTCAGAACCAACACATAACTGACTCTTAGGAGGCGATTGCCCGTATTCTTCTCAGGAAACTGCTGGTGGATTCAAACCATGATAGAGGTGCGCTTGTGGCCTTAGGGTTAGCAACTTAACTCCGTACAGACAAAGGTATCAGAGCAGCTTATTTATCATAAAAAAAACCATTATGAGCCACAAGACAGTGAGACATCTTGAAAGTTCTAGAAAAAAAAGTCTTTAAAAAGTAATAGTAACCATAGATCAATGGTGATTAATTTTATAAAACACAGTATATGAGAATGATCATATGAAACACAATGTCAGTTAAGGAGAACACAAATATAAGTGGGTAGCTGAACAGAAACTTTTTATTTCAAAATCTGTTGCAGTTAGGTACAGTCGAGTGAACTCCAACTTATAGTGGCTTTGAAAAACAGATAGAAACCATACCTAACCCTATGCCATCCTCACGATCTCCACCATGTTCAAGCTTGTTGTTTTGGTCACTGTGCCAGTGCATTTCACTGAGGGTCTTCCTCTCCTTCACCAATCCTGTACATTTCCAAGCATGATGACTTTTTCCAAGGGCTAGTGCCTCCTGGTAGCATGAAGTTTTACCATCTTTGCCTTTAAGAGGCACTCTGATTGCACTTCTCCCAAGACAGATTTGCTTGTTGAACATACCATAGGACAGCCTGTAGTATTTTCAGTACTCTTTACCAATACAATTCAAGACGATCCATTATTCTTTTGTCTTCTTTGTTAACCATCTAGTTTAGGAAGCTAGAAGTCCAAATTCAGGGTGCTGACTCAAGGGAAGACTCTTTGTCCACTCCAGGAGTAAAGCCTTGTCTTAACAGTTTCTGAAGCTGTTTATAATGTCAGTTTTATTGATGTTTCTTGGAGACCTTTACATGATATGTCTTCCCTTCATTTGTGCTTGCTCACTTCTATAGCTTGCTGAAACTGAGGAGGACCTCATGCACTTGCTGCGAAGGGTCAAGGACTGCAGCCTTCAGTATGGACT
>NW_006399812.1:13547-16353 GCF_000299155.1 Elephantulus edwardii | reverse complement strand
GCGTCTTTTTAGATCTGAAAAGTCATTAAGTTTAAGACTTATCTGACACTAGATGGCCTCACTAACATAACAAAGAAAATCCTGTTTCCAAATAGGAATACAACCACAAGTAAACTTAATATGTTTGGATGCTATCCAGTCACATATGCCCATGATATTGTGATGGGTTTTTAAAAGAAAGCAGCTCTCCTTTTGTTTCTAGTTTTCCTTTAATAGCTTTAAATCTCCCAAACCCAGACCATTACCTCATTGGACTGTGGATGGAATACAGTCAAGTGAGGCAGAGGATGAGGCTTTGATCAGTGGGAAGGAGTGGAGGTGCTGGCTGCTCCTTCTGCACAGGTAAAATTTTGAGTGGAACATGATGTTCTCTACTTCTTCCTCTCCCTTCTGGCCCCCTACTACTCTTGCTACCACCAACATCTGGTCTCTGTCAGCAGTGACAATGAGAACAACTAGTAGTAGGCTCCCATAAAGTTTTTGTATGATGTTCACACAATGTCTTAATTATGTAATATCTTATTTCACTGGACATATCATGGAAGTTAAAAGACACATGACCTGTAGAGGTATTAGAATTTCAGCACGTAGGACACATTTTTCATTCACTTGCTGTTGTTGTATACCATCAAATTGGAACCAACTTATAGGTGGCTCCCCCGAGTCCCCAGTAAGTTTGCAGAGGCAGTAAATCACATGGGAGGGGATTTTAAATACTGTGGGGTGTCAGGTGGATTTGAACCATGTGCCTTTGCATTGGCAGTACAATTCCTTACCACTAAACCATCTGATAAATAAAGACATTTTTTTCTCATTTTAAAAATTATTTAAATACAGAGTTTATTGAAAAAATAGAAATTTATTATGGAGCTTTTAAAATATACATAGTAAAATGTATACTCAAGTACAGGAGGAGGGTAAGTGAAAGTATACACAAACAATGTAGAAAAATCAGTGAAAACAAGAGTTATCAATAAGTTGATAAATTTCCAGAAAGACTAAGAAAGAATTATTAAACCAAATTAAGAACTACTTTATATTAGTAAATTATAAATTAAATGAATGTATAAATTAATCAGAAGATACAAAGGATCAAAATTGACACAAGAAGGAAGTAAAAATATTAATACCTCTACATTTCAATTTTAAGATTTTACTAAATAAATCAAATGCCTTCTCCCACCGAGAACTCCCCAGATGATCATAATGGTGAAATAAAAAATATAAATCTCACAAAAACTCTTTGAGAAACTAATGAAGGAGAAAAAAGATTTCAAACTACTTTTATAAAACCAATGAGGGAGTTTTTCTTTTGCTTTTCAAGGAGAGGGGCAAATGGGAGGGGGAGGGGTTTGTGCGGGGAGAAGGATGCAACAATGAATGAATGGAATCCCAAAATCTCTGTAGATGTTCATTGAAATGAAAAATAACCTAAATTTAAAAAAATTTAAAAAAAACTAAACATAAAAAAACCCCAACATAATCTTGATTTTTAACAAAAAGAAAAGCCAATTACTAGTCAATATTCCTCATGTATATAGACACACAAAAAATGGAACCAAACACTAGTATGTTGAACTCAGCAATACCTACTGATCAAGTTCTATTTATTTCAGGAATGCAAGAGTGTTATAATGTGGAAAAAAAAGTCAGTGAATGTAATTAATTACATTAATGGATAAAATGGAAGGAATATACAGTCACTGAACCAACAATAATTGGTTAACATTCATCCATTTTAGGAAGAATCATCTGGTCAGGCACCAGTAGTACTGAAGGAAGTGGCCCAGGCGGAAGACGAAGGCATTGGGGAGAAGCTGGGCTCCAGGATATAACACTGGAAGTTCTCACCTGTGACAAGAATTTGGAAGACACCTGCCTGCTCAGCCAAATAGAAGAGATACTTATTTGTGTCTCTTCCAAACAAAAGCGATTCAATAGAATATGCAAATTAGTGAGTGAAATCATTAATATTACACTGAAATAAAATATTGCTGAAGATAATGAAAAAAGACATTTGTCGTAGCTTATCAGCAGAAAACTTCCAGAAACTTAAGCTGGATTCAGAATATGTGGAAAGAGAGATATCATTTACTGATACCTGATGGACATTTGCTAACAGTAGTGAATACCAGAAATATATTTACTTAAGAGCTTGGACACAAACATCTTTATGCACACACATGTCATTGCAGCATTATTTATAAGAGTGTAGTGATGAAAATAGCTTAAATGTCCATCAGTAAATATATAGATACGAAAAGTATGGTGCTGGTGGTTGTTATTGTTAGGTGCCTTTGAGTCTGTTTCAACTATTAATGAACCTCTAAACAATGGATCTGAACATTGTACTGTCCTGTGTCGTTCTCATAATCTCTGACACACTTGAGCGAATTGCTGCAGTCACTGTGTCAATCCATCTCATCAAGGATCTTCCTCTCTTTTGCTGACCCTCTAGGTTTCCAAACATTATATCCCTCTCAGAAAAATAGCCTTTCCTAACAATATACCAGAATTATGTGAGACAGAGCTTTGTAATCTTTGCCTCCAAGGAACATTGTGGCTGCATTTTCTCTAAAATGTATCTGTTCTATTGACAGTCCATGAGATAATCAGTACTCTTATCCAACACCAAAACCCAAATACATCAGTTCTTTTGTCATCTTTATTATTGTCCAGTTTTAAGATGTGTGACAAGTGACTGAGAAAACTAGGGCCTGAATTAGGGACACCTTAGTCTTCAAACTATCATTGCTCCTCAGTAATTTGGAAAGGTCTCTGAGAGCAGACTTGCCCAATGCAGTTC
>NW_006399812.1:0-12757 GCF_000299155.1 Elephantulus edwardii | reverse complement strand
CATACAGATTGAACATGTACAGAGAAAGGATAAAATGGACTGTTATGCAATATTAAAGAATAACAAAGGATTTGTGAAGCAGTACATAAGTTAAATGAACCTGGAGAACTTTATGCTGAGTGAAGTAAATCAGACAGAAAAGTACAAACACTACATGAGTCTGTACCGTAGAGTCAGAACTGGCCCATAGCCCATAGCTGACACTCCAGTTAATTGCCCATCCTTCTTCCACAGAATTTAGAGGTCTCTATCTGAGTGCCTTTGGGATTGCAGTTCAACTTCTTGCCACTCAGCTACCAGAGCTCCCAAAGAACTGCAAAATGTGTAGAAACAAACAAACAACAACAAAAATAAAATTACCAGGGATGTGAAAGGAGGAGAAGGAAAGTAGTTGTTAGCTAATAGACACATAGTAAGTTGAATGAACGAAAGGCTATATAAAATAAGAGACGGTTAGCATAATATCACTAACATGAAGGAAGACACAGAGAACTGCACAATTAAAAAATAAGGGAAAAAGCAAAACAAAGAAAATCTAGAAAGATGTTAATTTGTTTTTATTGACTATGCAGAGATTCAACTGTGTGAATCATAAGTTATAGATAACATTGTGAAGAATGGAATCCTTAATTTTGCTCGTACAAAAGTCCAGAAAGCAATAATTTAGAACAGAACAAAGTGATACTGTGTGTTGTATTTAGGTGCCGTCCAATTGAGTGTGACTCAGTGACCTCAACAGACCTGAACCCTGTCCTAACCTGTGCTATCCTCACCACCTCTAACACACCTGAGCTCATTGTTGCAGTGACTGTGTATCTGAGAAACTGGATGCCTGCTCAAAATAAGAGATGACGCTTCATCATCCTTGCCCCTGACGAGCACTCTGATTGCACTTCATTCAAGAGAGACATTTGTTTTTTTGGCAATTCATTCAGTGAACTTCTCCAACACCACAAGTTAAAGGTTTTGATGATTTTTCTGTCATCTGCCTCATTGTTCAACTTTCAGGTGCATGTGAAGCAATGAAAAATGCCATGACTTGGATCAGGTGCACCTTAGTATTTAAATTTACCTCGTTGCTTTTCAGTGATGCTGTATCTGCCAGCCCAGCCAAGACTGGAGCAAGTCAGGCGAGAGGTTCTGCTCATCTGAGAGATGACTGAAGCCTCAAGATATGAGCCAGGTCACAGGCACTGCTTCTTTTGATGTAGGATGTGTTGAGAATATGTCAAGGATTAGTGCACTCAGCCTGGAGTAGAGTTTCTGCTGGCCTCAGAAGAGGCTAGGCTATTCTAGCTGTTTTGAAATTGTGTCTTTGCCAATCTAGGGCATGGGTTCAGGCAGGTGCCTGATTAGAAATGACTAGTGTAGGCTCCAGGCACATTTTTCCGTGCCTCCAGGGGGGTTCTCTCTCGCTCCTCAGTAGTGAGGAGCACCTGCAGGAGTTGTTGGCGGTCGTCCCGGGTGGGTTGGTGTGAGAACGTGGGGGACTCAACAAGCCCGATAACCCCACAGGGCTTGTTAGACTAGTTGAGTCCCTCGTGTTCTCTTGCCGGCCCGCCTGGGATGATTGCCAGCAGCTTCTCCGGGTCCTCTTCACTGCTGGGGAGTGAGAGAGAATTCAGATGGAAGCCAGGAAAAACGTCCTAGATGCTGCAGGATAACCAGTCCAGACTCCTGCTGCCATGGAGCCGAGATTTCCTCTCGTTCGCCCCAACTGGGATTATAACACTGCTAAAGGTTGGAGATAAAGTCTTAATCCACCGGCACCGGACCAGCAATATCGAGCCTCACTGGAAGGGACCCTATCAAGTGCTGCTGACTACCCCTACAGCTGTTAAAGTAGACGGAGTAGCAGCTTGGGTCCATGCTTCTCATGTCAAGCCAGCTCCGACCAGTGAAGATGACCAGTGGACTCTAGAAAGGACTGATAATCCTTTTCGTTTGCACCTTTGTCGGGACAGCTGCAAGT
Source organism: Elephantulus edwardii (assembly GCF_000299155.1). Taxonomy (NCBI): domain Eukaryota; kingdom Metazoa; phylum Chordata; class Mammalia; order Macroscelidea; family Macroscelididae; genus Elephantulus; species Elephantulus edwardii. Next base: position 10,785 of record NW_006399812.1, on the reverse strand, counting down.
AACCACAACCCACACGCCCCTCACAACCTCACCTGGGTAGTCCAATCTCAAGCAGGGAACATTGTATAGTCCATCTCTGCATTCGTTACCCCTTGGGCCTGGTGGCCGGATCTGTACCCTGACCTCTGTAAGTTAGCCCATGGAGCCCCTGCAGACTGGGGCGTAGAAACAACCCTTAAACCCACTGCTCCCTCATGGCCCACTCCCCATGACGCTCAAGGCCTTCTAGCCTCTGCCCTCCTCGGAGGACGAGCAGGTTGTGGAAATCAGAGACAGAGAGAGAACCTAAGATAGTTCACTTTCTATGTCTGTCCAGGGCACGACCTGATTACACGAGGGCTAACTCGTATGTGCGGGGTACAGAGTGATTTGTATTGCCAAAGCTGGAAATGTGAAACAACTGGGAATACTTACTGGAAACCTTCCTCCTCTTGGGATTTCATAACTGTAACAGCTAACTACTCTCGAGTTAACCCGAGAAATCCCAATTCCGTTAAACAAGCAAGAGCTGCATGTAGTAATTGGTGTCACCCCCTAAAAATCTCTTTCACAGATCCTGGCAAAAAAGCCCATCAATGGCAGTCAGGATATTGGTGGAGAATCAGGCTTTACCAGGAAAACTATGATAATAAGCTATCATTTATGATAAAGCTGTTTGATCGTCCTCTACAGAGTACAGTAATAGGACCTAACCCTGTGCTGGCGGAGCTCTCCCCAGCTGAGAAATCGCCTCCTGTCCCACCCCAGAGCCAACCCATCTTAACTCACACCACCAAAGGGGTTTAAAAAACAACCCGCCTCTACAAGAGACCGTCTCCTCAATCTAATTAAAGGAACTTTTAGTGCCCTAAATAATACCAACCCCCAAATCACTGATTCTTGTTAGTTATGTTTAGCCACCAACCCGCCTTACTATGAAGGTATCGCAGTGGCAGGAGCATATAAAAACTCCACTGAACATAATAACTGCACTGGGGACACTGAGACAAAGTTAACTTTAACTGAAGTTTCAGGAACTGGAACCTGTATCGGGAACCCTCCTAGCAATCTCTGCTCAGTACTGTTCAATTAATAGTTCTAAGACAACAATATCAAAATATGAGAGAACCTGACTGCAATGATACTGCCTCCAGAGATTCTTGGTTCTATGATTAGAACCTTGTACTAAAAGAAGTGGGGAATGAAAGGAAAATTTTTTAAACAATGTCCCCACACCCAAGTATTGTAAGAACCTATACCTTTGATCCTGTGTGAATGTTTATGTTCCAGGAACTAGCTGACCACAAACTGAACAAGCAATTACTGGCAAAAACCATATTTTAACTAACGTCAGCAGCAGGTAACTGACCTAAAATTGAACTTCTCCTTTTCCAAAGAGCCAATAAGCGAATTCCACGCCAAAGAACCCCTAGACCTTGTATAAATTCCCTTGCTTTTTTGGGCTCGGGGTCGACTTCCCTGTCTCCTGCGTGAGATACAAGTCGTCCTGAAGCTTCGTCAATAAAGCCTCTTGTGATTGCAAAAAAAAAAAAAAAAAAGAGAAATGACTAGTGTAAAGAGATAGTCATGGCAGATTAGGCATATCAACATATGTGGACCTTAGAGTGTGTCAGATAAGTGTTCCCAGTAAGAGAGAAGGACCCTGGTCAGAGGACTTGCACTCATTAATCTGAGGGTTGACTTCAGGCTACGTGTGGCACAGTCTTCAGGCTCTGGGATGAATGCTCTGAAAGCTGCTAGCTTCAGAGACAAGATGATATGGGCTCGACCTGAGGTAAGCTTTAGTCTTCAGGCCTCCTCAGCCTGTCAGAGGAGATGGGGAAGCAGGGAGCACTGTCTACCACCTGGTGAGTGGGAGGAGGGAGTGAGCATGGGGGACAAAGAGGGAGACTAGACCTTTTGAGCAGTATGGATACTGCGGCTGCTGCCATCTCCATCCTGAATCCTCACGCCACGTGGATAGCTGCTCAGGTTGGCAGTGCTGAGCTGTCCATTTGTCATCCTGTGGTGACTTGCTTGTGTGCTGCATTAAGGCAGAAGGCCATGCCGCTGGTGTTTCCAATACCAGCAGAGTCACTCATGGTGGAAAGTTTTCAGCTGAGCTTCCAGACTAAGACTGAACATACGAGATGTCTGTTTATTTGAACTTCTTCCCACCTTGTTGTTGTCGGGCACAATCTAGTCTGTTTTGATTTAAAGAAATCTCATGTATTACAGAATAGAACGTCCCTCTAAAGTTTTATTTCTGTAATCTTAATGTGGCAAGAAGTTGTGCTACAATCCTAAAGCTGTTCAAGTTCAAGGACACAAGCTGCTCTTTGGACGAAGGATGGGCATTCTCTTCCAGTGCAATTAACTGCCTTTGAAAACCTGCTGGAGGGTCAGCTATGGGTCAGTTCTGACTCAATGATACACAACAACAATCTTAATGGAGGTAGATAGCCAGGACTTTTCTTCTGTTGCACTATTAGATAAGTTTGAATCATCAACTTTTTGTTTAACAACTGAGAGCAAACAATTAGTGTCACTGCGGGAGAGGGGGAGGGTGTGTGATCTTTATCTCTCTCCCTTTAGACACTAAGAACAAGGACTTTGCCTTTTTTGTTGTTATTTAATGTTGGATCTGCAGTATCAAGCATAGTGTCTAAAACCTAGTGATGGTGGTGGTTGTTATGTGCTATCAAGTCACCTGAAAATCATAGCATTCTATGTGAAATAGCGCTGAGTTCTGCCCTATCCTGAGCCAGTCTCACTCTCTCCGACAAGCCTACCCCCGTTATCCATCTCATTCAGAATCTTCCTCCCTTGCACTATCCCTCTACCTTTCCAAGTATGATGTCCTTCTCCTAAGACTGGCCCCTCTTGGCAGAATACCCAAAGTATATGAGACAAAGCTTCAAAATCCTTGCTTCCAAGGAGCAGCTTAGTTTTACCCTCTGTAAGATAGACCTGTTTATTCTTTTGGCAGTCCATAGTATATTTAGTACTCTTCTCCTATACCACAACTCAAAGGCATCAAGTCTTCTTCTGTCATACTTAGTCATTGCCCAACTCTCTTATGCATAGTAGGTAATTGCAAAGATCATTGCTTGGATCAGGAACATCTTGGTCTCTAGATTGTTAGTGTTGCTCTTCAGCACTCTGGAGAGGTCCCTGACTGTAGATTTCCTAATGCAGTTTGTGTTCTCATTTCCTGACTGCTGGTGCCAAAAGTGTTGATTGTGGAACCAAGCAAGCTGAAATTGTTAACAGTCTCAGTCTCTTCTCTGTCCATCATGATGTCATTTGGTGCAGTGGTGAGAATCTCTGTCTTCTTGATGTTGAGCCTCAATACATATTGAAGACTACAGTCCTTGACCTTCCACAACACATGCCTCAGGTCCTTCTCAATTTCAGCAAACAAAGTTGTGTCATATGCATAATGCAGATTATTGATGAGGCTTCTTCCAGTCCTGATGCCACATTCCTCTTCATAAAGTCCAGCCTCCCGAATTATCTGTTCTGCATATAGATTGAAAAGGTATGGAGATAGGATACATCCCTTCCAGACTCATCTGTATTGTGTAGTATTTTACAAGTTTGTTGCTTTTAGTGCTGTGTAATCTATTATGTGAATATATTACAATTTCTCTATTCGTTTGTGGATGAATGAGCACCTAAGATACTTCCATCTCTTCATTATTATGTGTATTGCTGCAATAAACGTGAGTGTGCATATATCTGTTTGTGTCACAGCTCTGATTTCTTTGGGGTATATTCCCAGTAGCAGGATAGTTGAGTCAAATGATATTTCTATTTCCACCTTTTTCAGTAAGTGCCAGACTACCTACCTTCTATAATGGTTGCACCATTTTACATTCTCACCAGCAGTATATGAGAATTTCAGTTTCTCCACTTCCTTTTCAGCATTTGTTGTTTGTTGTCCTGTTTGAACGTCACTATTATTGCTGGTCTGAGAGGATCTCTCCTTGTTGTTTTTATTTACAGCTCTAATAGCTAGTGATTTGAGCAATTTTTAATGTATTTGTTTACCATCTGACTTTCTGTATAAGACTTTCTGCTGTATTAATAGAATGGATACAGAGCTAGATAAAAGAATGGATAGATAATGAACACACTATTGGAATGGGTGCAGGGAAGGACAGCTGAAAGGAAAAAAACCAATTAGACTTCATATGTATAACAGTGAACAGTCTGGAACAGGACAAGCATTATAGAGTTAATTGGGGGAGGGAGAAAGAGGGAAATGTGTGAATCAAGGAACAAAAATCAATCTCTGTAAACTTTAAGATAAAAATTACAACTAAAAGAAAACCTTGCACATTTAAAATGGAAAAAAAATGATCCTAAGGACAGCATTTGCCTAGGGATAAAACTCACAAGGCCAGAAGTGACAGAAAAGAAAGATAAATGTGAGTGATGGCAAACACAGAAATTAAGTTATAAGGACATTATAACATTTTGGAGATTACAATCAAAGTCATAAATCAAAATTTGTATGAATTATTGAATAGAAAATAGTATTTATAAAACCTTCATCCAAATCACAATAAAAAGTTCTTTTTTGGGGGGAAAAAGATGCTCTGTAGAACAAAAACAACAAAAAGAAATATTTGTGTCATGAATGCTTGAAAATAAAACATAGTATTGATCAGATTTGAGGAGAAATATACTGAGGTAAAAATACTAGATATGATACTTTTGTGTTTGCCTATCTTACCCCTTTTTTGAAAAAAATAAAAATCTGTGCAATTTTACCATGAAAGAATATTCTCAGTTAATAAAGTAGATGCCATGCCAAGCCTGGAAACAGTGGAGGGCACACCTGTAGGGCTGCTCAGGGAGGCACCTTGTGCTTGCATGGGAAGCTGTCTTTGCGGAGTGCTCTCCTGGACATTGTTCCATTGGATCCTCAGAGTGGCCTGTGATGTAAGTGTATAGGAAGCTGGAGCCAGAGAGAGGAAATTACCTGCCTCATGCTGCACAGATGTGCTAAGTCCTGGTTTTTAATCTCTTATTTCTTTTCCCTGCATTACTTGGTGTGATAGAGACTTTCTCATGGAGCTTTTTGATGGTCACATGTGAGCAAGGCTGCTTAGATCTGTTCTGGAGCTTCAAGATTCTTTTAATTGTATTTTGTGCACATAGATCAGGAGACAGAAGAAAAACAGTCTTTCCAGATTTTTAAGGCCTGATTTGGAGAAGGGACCTTGTGGGAATGGAAGTTGGGGCCAGGCAGGAGCTAATTGAGTGTCAGATGTTTTCTTTGTGTAAAGAGGCACATACAGTCCTGGGGCTGAGCAAGAGTCCAGCTCAAAGGGCTCCAGCTTGTCAGTTTGCTTTAGAAACAATGAGGAGAGCAGGGGTGGAGGCTGGTGGGCAGATTCTGCTGAGGTCCAGATTTTGTTTTACATCCCACCTTGTGCTCTGTAGAGGACAACATGGAGAAATGTACTTCCCCTTTCCCCCCCCTCTGAAATCCATGCTAATAAAATTAATACATCCATCCCTAAATGAAAAAAAGGCTGGGTGCAGTATCTCACTTGATCCTCAAAATAGGCAGAATGTCATCTGTGTTTCTTCTCAGATGAAGAAACAGGCAGAGACTGATGTGATTATTACCATATTAGGTAGCAGGATGGAATCTCTGAACTCCTACTCAAGTGCTCCCCCGTAGAGTGGGTCCTGCTGAGACATTTATTATACAGGCAGTCCCCAGATTATAAGCATATTCTGTTCCTAAATCTGGCTTTAGGCCACATTTGTACATAAATCAGAATAGATATGCTTTGTATATAACATTAAATGTTTTGTCTTAGATATATAGTACCCAGTGTGCCTTTCTATGCATAAAAACCAGAGACTCTTCTAAATGTATTAAAATGAATTATCATACTAATAGAGTCATAATAATGATAATGTTTAGTCATGTGTCCAAAGTAGTGGCCATTTGTTATTTTGAACCATTGTAGGTAACTCATTCTTCATTGGTTTTTTGAGGTTGGCTCATAACATTAGTAACCAGAGGACTGTCTGTATTGAACAATTCAGCAAAGAAAATGATTGAAACTAAGAGAACTATGTAAATAGTAAATTATGTAAAAGAGCCCTGGTGGCCTAAGGGGTAAGGAGTTACACTGCCACCCCAAAACACAGTTCAAATCCACCAGCTGCTCCACAGGAGAAGGATGGGCAGTCTCCTCATGTATGATTTACAGCCTCTGGAAACCCTTTTGGAGGGTCCGCTAGGAGTCACTTCTGATGTGAGGGCATATAACAACAGCACGGCACGATAATGCAAAAGTTTCTTGTAGATTTGTCCCAGAAGAAAGAACAGTAGAGGATAAAAGAAGGAAAGGGCATTAAAATGAGTGACTGTGAAGTATTTGTAATGGAAGTGGACATCATGATTCTGACCATTTTGCAAGCTGGCTTGTTATCTCAGAGGCTCTCCTGCTTCATGGCTTTCTTTGGGGGTCATGTTACAAGGTTTGAGGCCTTCGCTGCACAGGGGTGCTGATAGGCACTCAGAGTATCACTGACACCTGGTATTGGAGCGTCTTCGGGCTCTCTTACATGTGGTTTCATCTCTCTGTTCTGCAGATGTCATTCTGGACACTGAACAGTTAGGATCCGAGCTAGAGATCAGATTCAGGATCTCCACCTGGATTAAGGTCCAAGAAAACAGGACTTCTGACTTAATTGAGAGACCACACTCGTGTGTGTGTCTGTTGAGTGATAACATGAAAAATAATGGTTTTTTCCTCATACTTTATTGATGTTATTGTTGTGTATCATTGAGTCGGAACCAATTCAGAGTTGAGGCAGTAAAATGCATGGAGGAGATTCTCCCATGGAGTGGCTGGTAAATTCAAACCACATACCTTTGTGTTGACAATGCAACTCCTTGCTACAGAGCCATCAGAGCTCCCTAATTTAATGATAACTCTGAAATAAAAATTGCTACTAAGAGCAGTTACACAAAGCAGTTCTAAGCGGAAGCATATTGAGAATGCTTAAATCCTTCTCAGGGTTTGGAATTGATCAGAATGTGATTTTTTTTTTAATCATTGGTACATTACAAATTATGGGTAATGTTGAGAAGAATAGGAATCCCAGAACACTTGATTGTGCTAGTATGGAATCTGTACCAAGACCAGTAAGCTCTTATCCAAATGGAGCAAGGAAACACTGTGTGTTTTAAAATCAGGAAGGACATATGTCAGGGTTGTATCCTTTCTCCATACCACTCATTCTGCATGCTGAACAAATGATTTGAGAATTCACACTCTATGAAGAGGAATGTGGCATCAGGATTGGAGGGAGACTCATCAGCAGCCTGCTGGGGAGACCAGGACACCCCTCACACCGTGTTTCCAGGCCATCCTCTGTATTCCTGTGTTTTAGGAAAGCCCCTCCATCATCTGACCGACACTGACTTCAGCATTTTTGTGCTCCTCTCCTCCTCACACGTGTTTTGCTTCAGCCACTCTGTTCTCTGACCATGTCTTCCTTTTTGTCTCACTGCCCCTCAGGCTCTCCCCTATGCCTTCCAGCAGTGTTTGCACCTGACTTCAGGACTTGGCTGAAATTGCAGCTTCAGAAAAATCATCTGTGATTTTTAAAGCCTAGAGCAATCTCAGCGGCTAGCCCATCCGTTTGATGTTTGCTCATATTCTGCTTTAAGGGCACTCCTCTGCCCCCTTTTCTCCTTGTAGTCTTGGTTAATTTATTATGTCTGCTTTACCCACTAAGCTAGAAGGTTGTGCAAGGGCATGTATATTTTTAGTCATACTTAGGTGATTATTAAATTATTTAAAGCTTTTTTTAAATTAAAAAAAAAAGATAAATGTCTTGTGGCTAAGAAACCGTGCTGCCCAATGGCTAATCAAGTGCTCAGCTCCAGGACATTCTTGACTAGTTCTTGTTTGTATTTTACAGAATTTATTAAAAATTTATTAGAGGATTTACAGAGATAAATTTGCATTTTTAAATTTTTGGTTCAGTGTACATATATTCACAAAATTGAAATAATTTTTTAAAATTTTTTTCTTTTTAATTTTCTACTAGTTTATTTACAAAATTTGAGTACATTGTTTTCAAGAACAAATTCTTTCCATTTCCCTTACCTCCTCCCCATCAAATTGTACAACCTCATGATTAATTCCCCCTCCCCTGCACATCTTTATCCCTCTGCTTCCAACCTCTTCCATCCCTCTTGGATCCTGGACGTACACCTGTAGAAAGCTGAAACAGGATCCACCTTTCACACCATACACAAAAGTCAACTCAAGGTGCATCAGAGAACTGGAAGTAAAGCACCAAACCATAATGTTCATAAGAGACAAACTGGGATGCTTCGAAGCACTAGTCCATGGTATAAAGAAACTTCCAAATACAACCAGAAGTGCACAATCTGAAGAGGATAAAATTGATGCATGGGACCTTTTAAAGATTAAATCCATGTGTGCATCAAAAACTTTTTCCAACAGGGTGAAAATAAAACCTATAGACTGGGAACAAACATTTGGTAATGCCATATCAGACAAGAGTTTTATAACAAAAGTTTACAGAATACTCCTGCGCCTCCATAAGAAAAAAACTGATAATCCAATTACAAAATGGGCAAAAGACATGGAAAGAATTTTCACAGAGGAAAATATATGAATGACAAATAGACACATGAAGAAATGCTCCAAATAACTGGCAATAAAAGAGATGCAAATCTGAGGTACCATCTCACTCCAGTAACAGTGGCAAAGTTTAACAGGGCAGCAAGTAATAAGTGTTGGAGAGGATGTGGTGAGAAAGGAACTCTTAGACCTTGTTGGTGGGATTGTAAAATGATACAACCATCTGGAAGGCAGTTTGGCACTTCCTCAAAAAGCTGAACATAGAAATTCCATGTGACCCAGCTATTCCACTACTTGGAATATACCTTGAGACTAGTTCTTGTTAATGGACTGACAGGCTGAAAAATCAATGACTTTGAATTGTCCTGCTGGAGAAGAGTACTGAATGTCCCATGGATTGCCTAGAGAACAGACAAACAGATCTATCCTGGAGAAAGTGAAACCAGTGTGCTCCTTGGAGGCAAGGATGATGAAGCTTTGCCTCACACATTTTAGACATGTTGTTAGAAGGAGCTAGTCCTTGGAGAAGGACATCATGCTTGGAAGTGTAGAGGATCAGTGTAAAAAGAAGAACCTTGACAAGATGGATTGACATAGTAACTGTAGCAATGGGTTTAGAGCTAATGAGGATGGCATAGGATAGGGCAGGTTTCAGACTCGTTCACAGAGGAGGTATAAGTCATAGTCAATTAAATGGCACTTAACAGCAAGAACCAGTTTAAATAGAGAATAGAGACAGTAAGTCTGTATGTATTTAATAATAACTTAAAATTCTATTTTATATTATCCCCCCCTTCCTGTTTCTCTATTTGTTGATTCCTTTATCAAAGTGTTCAGTAGTGGAGTTCTTGAAGTATCTTTTGATCTTTGAAATAGCTGAGGCCTTAAATAAGCAACTCTTGTTCACTGTAGATTCTGATTTATTGCAGCCCTACATACTAAAAAAATTAAATTTTGCCTTCTCCTTTACTATCCTTAGTCTTAATTTCACAAACATGTGAAATAATTCAAAATACAGTGGTTTGGATCAGGCACACCTGGTTTTTAAACTGACATCCTTGCTCTTTAGCACGTTAAAGAAGTCCTTGGCAGCAGATTTGCCTGGTGCCCATTGTTTTATTTCTTGACTGCTGCCACTGTAAATGGTGATTGTGGACCCTTTGACAATGTCATTTTTTTCCTGTATCTATTGTGGCCTGATCCAGGCAATGGTCTTCACAATTACTTGCTATACATCAGAGAGCTGGACAGTAACTACAGATGGCAGAAGAATCAGTGCCTTCAAGTTGTGATGCTAGAGAAGAGTCTTGAACAAACCATGGACCAGCAAGAAAACAAATAGATCTGACTTGGAGAAAGTGAAACCGAATTTCTCCTTGGAGGCTAAGATTTTGAAGCACTGTATCGCATACTTTGGGCATGTGACCAGGAGGGACCTGTCCTTGGAGAAGGACATCATGTTCAGAAGGATAGGGGGTCAGAGCAGGAGAGGAAGACCCTGAATGAGGTAGATTGATATAGTAACTGCTGTGATGGGGGTAGGTGTGTCGGAGTCAGTAAGACTAGCTCAGGACACGGCAGGCTTCTGGGCTATTGTACACTATGAGTCACAGGTGATTCAGTGACACATAACAACAGCAACAACATCATGTTGTTGCAACTGTGAGGATTTTTTGTGTGTGATGTTGAGATATAATCTATAATGAATGCTGTAGTCTGATCTTAAGTACATGCTTCAGGTACTCTTCAGTTTCAGCAAGCAATGTTGTGTTATCTGTATAACAGTTGATTAGTTTTCCTTCAGCCTTGATACTACATTCTTCACCATTTAGTCTGTCTTTTCAGATTATTTGGTCAGAATACAGATTAACGAGTATGGTTGAAAGAGTACAACCCTGTACACCTTTCCTGATTTTAACCCATTCAGTCTCCAGCCCTTTGTTTTATTTGAATGATTGTTTCTTGTTCAGTCACAAGTTCTGCCTGAACACAATGAAGGGTTCTGGGATTCCCATTCTTCCCATGTTACCCATAATTTATTATGATCCACACAACTGTTCAGCTCTTTAGTATCTTGAATTCTTCCTTGTGCTTTGGCTTCTCTATGCTCCAGTGCAATCTTCAGAGTTTCTTCTGACATCCATTTTGGTCT
>NW_006399811.1:17507030-17507673 GCF_000299155.1 Elephantulus edwardii | reverse complement strand
GGAGGGACAGCGCAGGAGGGGAAGACCCTCTATGAGATGGATTGATTTGGTGACTGGAGTAATCGGGATGGGTGTGTCAGAGGAGGTGCGGTAGGCGCAGGATAGAGCAGGGTTTAGGGCTGTTGTGCATAGGGTCGCTATGGGTCGGAAACGACTCGACAGCACATAACAACAACAATATCCCCTAAATTCAATAATTATAAATCTCACAATTTATTTTAAATTTTTTATTTCTGATGACTATAAAAGGTCTGCCGCAGACAGACAATGGTGAAACATACAGTAAAGGTATACTGACTTTAAATAGAAAGATGCATTAACAAAGCAATGAAAAAGACCCGACCCTATGTTAATATGGGGTCGAGGCTATGTTTGGGTTTTTCCACAGAACTCTGAAAGTGCAAAGTGCCTTCCTGAAAAGTTTGGTACACTCTGCAGAAGATGTCTTGCCTGACAGAAATAAAGATAGTGATATTGCTGACTCTGTCAATGAGGATTCAAGCTGAATCTTAAAGGACATATGTTCCAGATCTACGTTTTCTTCACCTTCTCAGCTGGAGAAAAGTGGTACTGCAGATTTGAATTTGTACGATTGGGCTCCATCAAATAAAATCGAAGCTAAGGATCAGTAGAAGAAATTTGG
>NW_006399811.1:17499890-17506095 GCF_000299155.1 Elephantulus edwardii | reverse complement strand
TGCAGTCTTCAAATAATTATTGAAAGAAAGGAGGATCTGCTGGAAGCCGTTTTGTTCTACCTAGCTGAAGCCATTTTGTAATTCTCTAAGGACATGCCTGGACATGTTGCCTCACCCTGGGAGGACAGGTTTCTTTCTACTGGTAACACCCAACCTTACTTCTTCTTTCCACTCCCCCCATTGTGTTTCAGTTTACCCCTCCCTGGAAGGATAGGTTTCAGTTTACCCCACTCTGAGAGGACAGGTTTTGGCTTACTGGGAATGCCCTGCTAAGTACCCTTACTTCTCCTTTCCACTCCCCTCATTTGTTCTCCTATATATATATATCTGTATGATTTCAATAAAGGAGGCTTGATCGGAAATTTCGACTTGCCTCAATGTCTCTGTCTCCTGCACCCCCCATTCTCTTTCTTCCTCTCCTAGGGTCACCATTGAATGTCCCCGCGGGCCAGGGCAGGAAAATGTAGCACAATGTGGGTGATTATATTTATCATTTACACTGGGACATTTTTGAGAATGAAAAGAGTCATTAATCAGATAAGGTACTAGGACTAGGTGAAAATCAGGGCCCTTATGTCAACTAGAGTTTATGGTCACCTTAATATGGTGGTGGGACTCATGGTTAGCTGCTAATGCAAAGGCTGGTAATTCAAACCCACCAGTTTCTCATATGTAGTCTATATCTGTAAATATTACAACCTAGTAACCCTATGGAGGCAAATATATTCTGTCCTGTGAAGACACAATGAATAGCAATTAACTTGATGACAGCAGGTTTGGTTTAGCTTTCCAGTGTAATGGAAATGTTACTGCTGTTATGTGCCATGGAGTTGACTACAACTCATAGTGACCCTCTGAATAACTTAACTGAATCGTGCCCTATCTTATGCCATCCTCATCCTCTCTGATACACTCCAGCCCATTGTTACAGCTACTGGATCAATCTATCTTGTTGAGAGGCTCCATCTCTTTTGCTGACACTATAACTACAAAATCTTTTTCAAAGGAATGGCCCCTCCTAACAACATGTCCAAAATAGGTATGAGAAGCACTACTGTTTTTGCCTTCAGGAGCACCCTGCTGCATTTCCCCCCTAAGATACATTTGTACTTTTGTCAGTCAGTGGTATATTCAGGACTCTTCTCCAACACCAGAGCTCAAAGATATGGACTCTTCCTCTGTCATCTTTAGTCACTGTCCAACTTCCAGCTGCATGGCAAGTAATTGAAGACACTATGCACTGGATCTGGTGCACCTAAGTTTTTAAACTGACATTGTTGCTCTTACCACTTCTTAGCAGATTTTCTGCAATATAACTCATCTTTTGATTTCTTGATAATACCAAGAGTGTTGATTGTGAGTCCAAGTAAAAAGAAATCATTGACAATTTCAATCTTTTCTCCATCTACCATGATGTTGCCTATTGGCCCAGTGGTAAGGATTTTTGTTTTATTTCTGTTAAGTGACAATCCATATTATATCTCAACATCAAGAAAATTGATGGCTATACATTTTGAAGAAGATTGATCAATTCTTCAATTTGAAGTATTGAGTATCTGATTATCTGTGGTCTTCTGTAGCAAGCATTTTAAGTCCTCTTCACTTTCAGCAGGCAAGCTTGTGTCATCTGAATAATTCAGGCTATTGATGAGTCTTTCACTTATCCTGATGCCCAATTCTTCTTCATAAAGTTCAACTTCACAAATAATTTATTCAACATACAGGCTGAATAAATATGGAGAAAGGATATAGCTCTGACACACACCTTTACCAATTTTTTCAGTTTTCTTTTCTGTTCAGACAACAGCTTCTTGGTCTAGATATATATTTCACATGAGCTTGTTTAAATGTTCTGAAGATTCACAATCTTCTCAATGTTTGTGAAAATTTGTTGTGATCCACACAATCAAATGCCTTTGTATATTCAATAAAAGACAGATAGATGTCCTTCTGGAATCTTCTGCTTTCAGCCTAGATCCATCCGACATCAGAAATTCAATTCCTCATGCCTCTTCAGAATCTCTGTGTCCTCTTCAGAATCCAGCTAGAACTTCTGTCAGTTCCCTGGAATGTATTGTTTTAGTTGTTTTGAATAATCTTCAGTAACATTTTACTTGCATGTGATGTTAATGACATATTATAATTTACGTTTTCTATTGTGTCACCTTTATTTGGAACGGGGACAAATGTGGATCTTTTCCAGTAGTTGGGCAGGTAGCTGTCTTCTAAATTTCTTGGCACAGCCTGACGACAACACTCAGGGCTTCATCTGTTTATTGGAATATATATCAGTTGCTATCCCAACAATTCCTGGACCTGATGTTTTTGCCATAGCTTTTAGTTCAGCTTGAACTTCTGCTATTATTGTTATTGGGTTTTTATCACATGCTGCTTTCTGAAAGCATCAAAATAATATGGAGTGAATACACAGAGTCACTGTATCAGAAAGAATTGATTGATACTGAAAAATTTCAGGTAGTACCATATGACGAGGAGCCAATGGCAATGAAGGAGGAAGTGGAAGCTGTATTGAAGGCTTTGGCAAAAAATTAGGCCTTGGTATTAATAGATACAAATTGATTTGTTTCTATTAACAGATGCAGCCTTGGATGTGCTCACCAGTCTATGCCAGGACATTTGGAAGGCAGTTATCTGGCCAATGGATTGGAAGAGGAAAGACTTCAAGCACTTGTTGCAGATGGTCAAAGAATACAGCCTTTGGTATTTTCAACACTTTGAACAAGCAAGGTTGTGTCATCTGCATAATACAGGTATTTGATGAGTTTCCCTCAAATCCTGATGCCATGCTTTTCCTCATATAGTCTAGTTTCTCAGACAATTTGCTCAGCATACAGATTGAGTAGGTATGGAGAGAGAATACAACCCTGGCACACTACTTTCCTAAATTTGAACCAAGCAGTGTTTCTCTGCTCCGTTCTGAGGACTGCTTCCTGGTCCAAGTATAGGTTTCACAGACACAATCAAGTGTTTTAGGATTCCCATTTTCCTCAAGGTTAGCCACTATTTATTGTGATCTACACAGTCAAATGCCTTTGCATAGCCAATGAAACACAGATAGACATTCCTGTGGTACTCTTTGCTTTCCGCCAAGAACCATCTGACATTGACAATAATGTTTCTAGTGCCACAACCTCTTCTAAACCCAGCTTGTATTTCTGATAATTCTCTGTCAATGTACTGTTCCAGTCGTTTCTGGATAATCTTCAGTGGGATTTTGCTAATAATGTTTTCTAATATATCCCATGTTAGAGTAGTATTTTTTGAAATTGTTCTTACTGGGTACTGCATAATATTCCATCATGTGAATACACAATAGTTTCTCAATCCATTCATTTCTGATATACAGGATATTCCATGTTCTTGTGAGTATAAATAATGTTCCTATGAATATCTTTGAACAAATCTCTGTTTGTGTCTCAGTTCTAGTTTTCTTAGAGTATATTCTTGCAGTCTTCCAATCCATTGGCTAGACAGCTGTCCTCCGAATTTGCTGGCATAGATTAGTGAGTGCATCCAAGGCTGCATCTGTTAATTGAAATAAGTCAATTGTTATAGGGCATTATGATTATCATAAGAGTCTGGAATGAAAACAACTATGAAATATCATCTCACCCCAGTCAGAATAACAAAATTTAACAGAACAGCGAGCCACAAATGCTGGCGAGGTTGTGAAGAAACTGGAACCCTTATTCACTGTTGGTGGGAGTGCAAAATGGTGTAACCACTGTGGAAGGTGGCATGGTGCTTTCTCAAAAAGTTGCAAATAGAGATACCATTTGACCCAGCAATTTCACTACTGGGAATATTCCCCAAAGAGACCATAACTGACATCCAAGAAGATGTATGCACACCCATGTTTATTGCAGCTTTGTTCACAATAGCAAGGAGTTGGAAACAACCGAAGTGCCCACCAACAAACGAATGCATAGAGAAGCTGTGGTATATTCACACAATGGAATACTGTGCTGCCTTGAAAAACAAGGAACTCATGCAATATTATTCAAAATGGGTGACTCTGGAGGACATTATGCTGAGTGAAGTATCTCAGTCACAAAAGGACAAATTCTGCATGGTGCCACTGTTGTAAAACAGGACTGACCTTGGGGTTGGGGAGAGATTGAGAACGATGGGTTCAATCATGTATACTGCATTGAAACAGATGAGGGAGAAAACTGTTTAAAAGGGATATGTGATTAGGTATTTTTGTCATGACAGGAGTCTAAAGTGGAGGCTACATAGTGGAGTGGACCTGGCAGGGGGATTTTATACCAATGAAGGAATTTTTCTTTTACTTTTCAAAGAGAAGAGCAAACTGAGGGGGTGGAGTGTGGGCAGGGAGAAAAGTGTGACAATGAATGAATGGAAATCCAAAATCTCTGTAAATGTTCATTGAAATTAATTTAAAAAAATAAGTCAATTGGTATCACATCAATTCCTGGGGCCTTATTTTTTACCAATGCCTTAAATGTAGCTTCCACTTTCTCCTTTGTTACCATTGGGTCCTGCTCATATGGTACTTCCTAAAATTTGTCAGTGTCAGTCAGGGTGTTTTTTTAAGTATATAGTGATTCTGTGTATTCCATCCGTCTCGTTTTGATTCTTTATTGGACATTCAATACATTGCCCATAGCATCTTTCAGTATTGCAACTCGAGATTTAAATTTGCTTGAGAAACACAGAGTGAGTTCTTCTCTGATTATGCATATTCCATTATAATACTTCGATTTGTCCTCTCAAGCTACACTTTGAAATCTGTTCAGCTTTTTCTTTGACATGTTTTCCCTTTGCTTTGCCTTCTTGAGGATCAACTTTTGGAGTCTCTTCTGATGTCCATTTCAGTTTTTTTCTTTCTCCTCTGTTTTTGTGACTTTTTTGCTTTCTTCATGGATGATATACCTAACATCATCCCACAACTCAGCCAGTCTTCAATCATTGCTGTTCTATGCCTCAAACCTGTTCCTAAGATGGTCTTGAAATTCAGATGGAATAGATTCAAGATCATATCGTGGTTCTTGTGGAATTATGTTCATTTTCTTTGGCCTCAATTTGAACTTGCTTATGAGTAATTGACCCACAGTTGGCCCCAGGCCTAGTTTTGACTGCCAATATTGAGCTTCTCCAATGATTTCTTCCACAGATGTAACCAATGTGATTCCTGCACAGCCCATCATATGAGATACCTGTGTAAAGTCATCATTTGTGTCTTTTTGAAAAGGTATTTGCAATGAATAAATAATTGAAAATACAACATTTGGTCATTATATTTCCAGCCTCATTTCTAGCGCCAAACCCATATTTTACAACTATTCTTTCTTGTTTACTGTTTTCAACTTTTGCACTCCAGTCACCAATTATCATTAATGCATTTGGACTGTTGTACCAAAAAACCCTGATTGACACTGAAGAGTTTCAGGAAGTACCATATGAGCAGGAGCCAATGGTAATATAAAGGAGTAAGTGGAAGCTGCATTGAAGGCATTGGCAAAAAAATTAGGCCCCAGGATCCAATGGGATACAAATCGACTCATTTCAATTAACAGGTGCAGCATTGGATGTGTTCATCAGTATATGTCAGGAAATTTGCAGAGTAGCTATCTGTCAAATGGGTTGGAAGAGGTCCATATTTGTTCCCACTCCCAAGAAAAGATATCCAACTAAATGTGGAAAGTGTGAAACAATATCACTAGTATCACAAGCAAGCAAAATGGCTAGAACAGTACATAGACAGGGAACTTCCAGAAGTTCAAGCAGGATTTATAAGAGGCTATATCATTAGCGATATCATTGCAGATGTCAGATGGATCCTGGCTGAAAGTAGAGAATACCAGAAGAATGTCTGTGTGCTGTTTTTTCCCCCCTTGACCCAGCAATTCCACTACCGGGAATATACACTAAAGAAACCATAATTTCCACCCAAGTAAATAAATTCACACCATGTTTATTGCAATTTTTTTTCACAATAGCAAAGAAGTGGAAACATCTCAAGTGCCCATCAACAAACGAATGGATAGAGAAGCTGTGGTATATTCACACAATGGAATACTGTACTGCATTGAAAAACAAGGATCTAATGAATTATTATACAAAATGGGTGACCCTGGAGGACATTATGCTGAGTGAAATATATCAGTCACAAAGGGACAAATACTGCATAATGCCACTGTTGTAAAGCAGGAATGAGATC
>NW_006399811.1:17498450-17498990 GCF_000299155.1 Elephantulus edwardii | reverse complement strand
TGTGGCTTCCTTTTCACTCTTGGAGAACTTTTGCCACTTTGTTTAATTGGTCAACTATGAAGCTGCGCACCGGGGAAAGTCACCTCGGATAATAGCGAAGAGGCATCTTTCAGGTACACAGAAAAACCAGAGGGAGAATGTGCGCCTGGGCGGAAGGGGAGCCAGGAAGCTGCGCACCGGGGAAAGTCACCTTGGATAATAGCGAAGAGGCATCTTTCAGGTACACAGAAAAACCGGCTGGAGAACGTGCTCCTGGGTGGAAGGGGAGCCTGGAAGCTGCACACCGGGGGAAGTCACCTCAGATAATAGCGAAGAGGCATCTTTCAGGTACACAGAAAAACTGGCGGGCCCTTGGGCCAGAAAGGAAAACATAATCTACACAGGAGTTCTACAGGACACGTCACCTTCCCTTGGAGACAATACAACTAAACTTAGGAGACACTGTTCAAAAGAAAAAAAAATGTCAGCAGTTGACGTGTTTGGAATCACAGAAGCCAAGAAAGCTTAAGATACAAGCTGTCAGATCATGGGTTGGACAAT
>NW_006399811.1:17475183-17482489 GCF_000299155.1 Elephantulus edwardii | reverse complement strand
GAGGGTCATCATGCTTGCGAGGGTGGAGGGACAGCGCAGGAGGGGAAGACCCTCTATGAGATGGATTGATTCAGTGACTGGTGTAATCGGGATGGGTGTGTCAGAGGCGGTGTGGTTGGCGCAGGATAGAGCAGGGTTTAGGGCTGTTGTGCATAGGGTCGCTATGAGTCGCAAACACTCGACGGCACATAACAACAACAACTAAATCTATTTTCTGAGACAATCATTAAAGAAGCTGGACTATATGAAGAGGAATATGGCATCAGGATCAGTGGACAATTCATTAATAACCTGCATTATAAAAACAGCACAATATTTCTTGCTGAAGATGAGGAGGACCTGAAAAGCTCACTCCAGAAGATCAAAGACTACAGCCTTCAATAGGGATTGCACCTTAACATCAAGAAGAAAAAAAAATCCTTATCACTGGGACAATAGACAACATCATAAATAATGTAGAAATGATTGAAGTTGTCAATGATTTCCTCTTACTTGTATCCATGACCACCATCCTTGGTGCTATTATTGTTAGGTGCACTTGAGTCAAGTGTGACTCATAGTGACATTATGAACAACAGACCTCAATCTTTTCCTATCCTTTGCCATCTTCATAATCTCTGATACACTAGAGCCTGTTACTGTAGTCATCACATCAACCCATTTAATAGATGGTCTTATTCTCTTTCACTGACCCTCTACCTTTCCAAGCATTATACCACTTTCTAAGGAATAGCTTCTCCTGGCAACATGTCCAATGTATGAGAGATGAAGTTTCACCATCCTTGCCTCCAGAGAGAACTTTGATGTACCTTTTCTAAGATACATCTGTTCATTCTTTTGGCCATCCTTTCCAAAATACTAAGCAGCAACAATGTCAGTTCAAAGACTGAGATGTGCCTGATCCATGCCGAGGTCTTTTTAATCACTTTCTATGCATCTGAGAACTGAACAACGAAGAAAGAGGACAAAAGAAGTACCAATGCCTTTGAGTTGTGATGTTAGAGAAGAATGCTGAGTATCCCATGGACTGCAAGGAAATGAATAAATATGTCTTGGAGAAAGTGTAGTCTGAATGCTCCTTGGAGGGAAGGATTATGAAACTTTGTCTTATATACATTGCATATGTTATTAGGAGGGGCCATTTCTTGGAAAGTAGAGGGTCAGCAAAGGAGAGAAAGATATTCAATGACATAGATTGTTACCATGATTGCAACTATGAGACATAAGTATGTCAGAAATAATGAGGACGACACAGAGTAAGACCAGGTTCAGATCTGATGTTCACAAGGTCACTATAATACTTGACAGCATCTAACAACAATTTTTATATTTAAATAAATCTTTATTTAATAAGTGCCTGAATGTTTGGAAGAAATCTGTCTGAGAATTGGCTTTACTATAAATATTTTTGAGGTTGTTGAGCGAAAGAGCTTATTTTCATTCTGACTTCTATAGTTTGGCTGCTGCTGCTAGTCACCTTTGTACTGCATTGTTAACACAGAGTATTGAATATATCGTGGACTATTAAAAGCATAAACAAATATATCTAGAAGGCAGAACAGAACATGGTGCTTTTTAAAAGAAAGGATTGTAAAATTTTATCTCACATACTTTTGTCATATTGGTAAGATGGGCCAGTCCTTGGAAAAGGACATCATGTTGGGAAAGGTGGGGAGTAAAAAAAGAGAAGAAGATCCTCAAGAAGAAGAGTTAACACAGTAACTCATTGTCACTGACACAGTAACTCATTGTCACTGACACAGTAACAATGTGCTTGAATGTGTTGGAAATTATGAGATGGTACAGGACAGGGCAAGGTTCAGACTCATTGTTCATAGCGTAAATATGAGTTGTAGCACAAAACAATCACAACAACACTAACTTGCAAAAAAAAAAAACACACAACCCAAGTCAGTCATTTTGAGCTGTTAAATTTACTTAGGTCAGTTCACCACTGTTCTGACTACAAATCTGGACTTTCTATCCACTTCTTGGTCATATGACTTACACACACACACACACACACACACACACACACACACACACACACAACTTGGTCTTAGAAAGCAACTTGCACAAAATGGTAAATGTAGATCCAGGTTTAGAATGCAAGCCATCCAATTGACAATTCAATAATCAAGAATGTGCACACAGGCGCACGGCGGCCGGCACCAGCATCTCCGCGTCCCCGGGAGCAGCGGGACCGAGCCATCGCCTGCGCCTGCGACCGAGCCTGCGCCGCCCTCCGCGCACCATGCTGCCCGTGTACGCAGACGCGAAGCCCAACCCGCTGCGGGACGCCAGCCTCTGCTCGCGCGTGTTTTTCTGGTGGCTAAACCCTTTGTTTAAGATTGGTCATAAACGGAGGTTAGAAGAAGATGACATGTACTCAGTGCTTCCCGAAGATCTCTCCAACCACCTTGGGGAAGAACTTCAAGGGTACTGGGATAAAGAAGTCTTACAAGCCGAGAAAACCTCACAGGAGCCTTCTTTAACAAAAGCAATCATAAAGTGTTACTGGAAATCTTACTTAATTTTGGGCATTTTTACATTAATTGAGGTAAAAGCTTTTACATACCGAACTGTTTTTTAGACACATAGGAACGATGCTAACTAGAATTGCTATTAAAATAAATGAGGCCCTTGGTTAGAAAGGGTATTAGATAGAATTTGAAAGTGTTTTAGGATGTTAGGAGAAAATATGTCCAGGAAGCATGTTCAAGTTTAGTTCTTGCATTTATCTTTAAAGGGGGTAAATACTTAAAAGAATTGAATGACTGAAGCTCAGGGGAGGGTTATTATTTTGAAACTAATTAAAATACAGTCCTGTGAGAAGATAGTGCTGAAAATACAAGGCATTTCCTACCACATTAAGGCAGGAGAGTAATCCTTGACCAGAAGATCTACAACATCACGGAATGGATATGTGCTCTGTGGTTTGGACAACATGATTTTGGACCGGAGCCTAGAGTAATATAGGCCATTTTGCAAGTGCTTATGAAGTTGTTGTCAAATGGACCGTGCCAGATCTGATACATGCATTCCTAAGAAGACATTGGCACTTTCCCCCTCCTGGGGATACAGAAGCCAGGGCACCGTGCCCAGATGGCTGGGGTGCCCCAGAGGCTGGAGCAGGCTGGAGTTCCCAAAAGCACACATCTCTTCCAGCTGTGCCCTGCAGCGGTGGACCGAGCACTGGGAACTTCCCTCTCTATCTGGGGGAGGCCCTGGCTTCAGTGTGAATTCTGATCTAGATGCCATAACCACCCATTGGGGATATTTGGCACTGGTTGTCGGTGTATGTGCTGCTGGGAAGGTGGACTCTTGGTCTCGAGTCTCACAGGGAGAGCAGACGTGGGTGTATAGTGGAAGACTGAAGGCAGAAAGCCGTGAGCCGGTTTCTCCCTGGCCTTGATAGCTTTCATCATGGTCCTGTAGGAGGATGCTGTTGCTCCACGGGGCACAGTGGAAATTGGCTCCCCAGTTTTAGACTTTTCTGCTGTCGGGGATGCTGGAAACCCTCCTGGGTGGCTTGGACGCTTCTTAGCACGTGGCCCTGATTGGACGTGAGAGACGGATGCTGTAGTTGCTTGCAGGGCAGCAGTAAGTTGTCACAGTGCATTTTGCATGGGTGAGGTGAGTAGGCGTGTATGCGGGAGATGCAGCTCTTGTTTAAAATGCTTTGTGCATATTGGTGGTCCTTCTGGTCAGTGCGTCGGTAGGCAGGTGAACTTTGCTCTATAGAAGTCGATATTCTTGATTTCGTCAGTCAGGGGCTCTGTCAGGTAACAGGTTACTGGACCGTCCTGGGATATTAAAGTTCTCCTGATGATAAAGGTGTCCTGGCCATTGCGCCAGGCAAGTGTGCATATCAGGTGACCCCTTTAGGAGGACACTCCCTATCACCTGGATACTACCGGGGCCTGGCTAATTCACCCAGAGACTGCCATGGCCTGGTTAATTGGCAGGTGGAAGGTGGTGGCTGGTGGGCTGACATCCAGATGGGAGAGGAGGCAGGAGTTCCTATAGGATTCTAATGGTTCTTGGAAATGAACACGGTGGTAAGGTGCTGTCTCTGTGGCCGGTTTACCTGTGTATGCGGGATTTCCCAGCCCAACGACCTGTCCATCCTCCTGCAGCTGAGCTTGTCCCGAGTCCACAGGGCACCTTGATGTGTGCCTCGAGCTCAGGCCAGATCTCTGGACAAGAATGAGCGTATTCACAGTGTCGTGCTGGCTGTGTTCTGTCATCGACCTCCCCCTGCTACTCCTGGTTCTTAATTTTGTCTCTGTTGTCAGGGATCTGAGCAATGATGATCCCACCAGATGGTCTGTCTGTCTGTCTGTCTGTCTGTCTGTCTATCTATCTGACTGTGCTTGAGTTGCATGTCTAGGTTGTTCTCACTCCTTTAAGCTGAAAAGCTCTCGAAGTGCCGCCCCTAAACCCCAATAATCCTTAGATTCCAGATAGATAGGCCTGGTGGTCTACTTCTGAAAAATCATCCCCGGAAAACCAAGTTGGGGATCATAGATCTTCCCTGACACACATGGGGTCACCCTAAGTCCATTCGACTCCTGGGCAGCCAGTAAAGTGTAGAGAAGTCCCTCAAAATGATTGGAAATCCAAAATCTCTGTAAATGTTCATTAAAATTAATAAAATATTAAAAAGGAAAAAAAAAGAATGTGCACACAAAGCAGATGGTGTGTGGATATGTGTTGAGTGAGAATGATGAGTATGAAAAGAAGAGATGTAAGGAAATAAGGAGAAAAAGCAGACTTTGAAATGCTGCCTGGAGCACTGGATGCTAGAATTCACTGCGTAGCTCAGAGAGGGTACTAAAATTGGATTGAACTTGCTCCCCCATCCCCGGAAGGGTTAGGAGATACCTTAGATAATATTTGCTTAAAAGCTTGTTTTGTAAAGCATATATGGCTGTAAGTGTTTAGTAGCAGACAGCAATACACAGTTCCATGTACAAGGCAATATTTGCTTCATTTCCTGGTACCATAAAATAAAAAAACCTCATCAGCTTGAAACATGCACTGATACCTAAAACCAGGCTATTCAAAGTTTTAAGTATAATCATGTGCTTTTTTAGAAGTTAATTTAAGATATCACGAGGAAACTGATCTAGAAAGAAACTTATTCATTCTATTTTTTCCCCATCCATGACAAATTTTAATTGGCTAGACTAAAATACTAAAAATTCTGCTTTTTTTTTTCTTTCCACCATCCCCCACCATGCATGCGAACAAGAAAAAAATCTTCCTGTTACCACCACAGAAAAATCTTTCAATTAATTTGGAGAAGAAATAGAAATAAAGATCTATTTTAATAAGGCTGTAAACTGGAAAAAAGGGCAAGGAATATTTAATCTCAAATATTTAAGGACTCTTTAATACTTCAGTGGAAAGCACACATGTGTGCTTATCAAATAATAGGTTTTGACATGTGTGAACCACTTTATCTAAAGGATTATAAGATATGGGAAAAATCCTGAAAATACAATGTTAAATGTACCAATAATAATAAAAATAGGGAACAAAGGGAATTTTCAGGAAGATGCTGAATATGATTAATAAGATGTATCAAAAGCATTTGCAAAAAAAAAAAGATTTTACTTTTAGTTCTTAGCATCCATCTTAATATAAAGAGATAGCACTAATGCTTTTTTACTGTATCAACTGGGAACTTACTCTTTTTAAAAAATTTTGGCACTTTTTTCCTTCTCAATTTCATATATCACTAGATAATTTGTAAATGTGATTGTCTTTCAAAATCTCCTGATGATAGGAAGTAAGGCTTTGGGTTTTTGTCAGAACAAAGTAATATTGAAGAAAGCCACACAAACAACACAGTGAAAAGACTTTCTGACAATGTCTATCTTAATCCCTGTAACTTGATTTAACTTATTGATGAGGCTATGTTGGTTTTAAGAGGGGAGAAAATACCTTGTGCTCAGATGTATGCTTATTTTGGCATATGATTATTGTTGCTAAATGCCATCAAGTATGACTCATAGTGACCATATGAACAACAGACCTGAATCCTGTCCTGTCCTGTGCCATCCTCATGATCTCTCATACGCTGAGCCCAATGCTGCAATTACAGGGTCAGTGTATCTTGTTGTTATCTTCCTCTCTTTTGCTGACCCTTTACCTTTCCAAACATGATGTCTCTTTCCAAGGAACAGCCTCTCCTAGCAACATGTCCAAAGTATGAGAGATGGAGCATCCTCATCATCGTGGTGGGAAGAGTTTAGCCATTGTATTTTATTTTGCCTTGTGGATGGGCAGGAATATGAAAATAAGGCATGCTAGCCTATCCACAAGAGGACTGGTTAGTCTTACTATTAAATTGAGAGAATCCAGAAGGAGAGAGAGAGGAAAAACCTCACCCTCAACAAAGAAAAACCAGCAAAAGAATGTATTATGTCCTTCAGGACCAGAGATTCATGTACTAGCCAGACTAGGACTTATGATAGCAACAGCCATAGCAGGCACAGCAGAGAACCAGAGATCTGACATGAGATAGAGCGGACCCTGGGATTTCAACATCACTGAAGTAGAACTAAGAGCCTTTTGTTCAAGTTTGTTGGAGGACTGGGATTTGGGGGGTGTGATGGTGTGGAGAGCAATATTAGTAGGACTGAGAATTTTGATGTAACACTAGCCTAAAGCTATGAGGCTCAGACTGAGGTGCCCATGAACATATTTTGGAAGCTGCTCTGACTGTATTTTGCTGCTAACCAGAATTGTAGCCTTTGGCTTCCTGATTTGGTTCTGTTTAATTTGTGTGCTGTTGTATCCGATTTTGGACCCAGTAAAGCAGTGAGGTTGGTGTTGGAATGAGTAGAGAGAGATGAAGAAGTACAGGAGACATGTTTGACCTCATGGAAATTGATTTTGTGTTGCTGATGTTGCTGCCAGGGACAATTTCCCTTTGTGAAGTTGATACAGGTCAGAGATGGCCATCTTCAAATGGGCCTGGCTCTATTCACGATTCGTGTCAAGAGTGAGCTAAAAATAGATTTCTAGCCATTGTATTTTACTTTGCCATGTAGATAGGCAAGAATATGTGAATGAGGTATGACATGTTAACCTATCCACAAAGGGATTAACCAGTTTTACCAATCTGAAAGGGGATTGGCTAATCTAGCTATTAAATTGAGTTAATCCAGCAGCAGAAGGAGGAAACCTTACCATCAGAAAAGAACAAGCCCGGTGCTGGCTGAAAATCGCCTGTGACTTCATCCATAGCCACTGGTGAGAGTCAGCGCCCAGAGCCATCAGGGGCTTTAAGCTC
>NW_006399811.1:17439254-17474323 GCF_000299155.1 Elephantulus edwardii | reverse complement strand
AAAAAAAAAGAAACGAACAAGCAAGACAGTGAAACTTATCCTTCTGAATCAGAAGGACCAAGACAGCCACAGAAGCCATAGCAAAGAGCCAGAGACCTGACATGAGATGGTGCAGAACTTGGGACTGCTATGCCATGGAACTAGAGTTAAGAGCTTTTTTCCCATTTGTTGGAGGACTGGGGAGGGCAGAGCCAATATTGGCAAGACTAAAAGCTTTGAAACACTGGTTTAAATTCATAAGGTTGACCTGTGAGTACATTTTAGTAGTTGTTGTTGTTATGTGTCATCAAGTCACCTGTGACTCACAGCAACCATATGTATAACACCTCTGAGACCTGCTCTATCCTGAATTAACCTTATTGTCTCTGACACATCTCTCCCCATTATCCCAGTCACTGAGTTAATCCATCTCACTGAGGGGCTACCTCTCTTGCACTGTCCTTCCCTCTCCCAAACATGATGCCCCTCTCCAAGGATTGGTTCTCTTTGCAACATGCCCAAAGTATGTCAGACGAAGCTTCAGAATCCTTGCCTCCAAGGAGCACCCTGATTTCACCCTCTCCAGGATGAACCTGTTTGTTCTCCCAGCAGTCCATGGTATATTCAATACTCTCCTCCAGCACCACAACTAAAAGGCATAAATTCTCCTTCTATTGTCCCTGGTTATTGACCAGCTTTCTGATGCATAGCATGTAATTGTACATTTCAGAACTATACTGTATTCTGCCTTTTGACTTCTCCAAAATGATTCTGTGCGGCCTGTGAACAATCACATCAGATTTTGACTTAGTAAAGCTCTAAGATTGGTGTTGGTTAGATGAGTAGAAAGAGTTATGGGATCATGAGGGACATGTATGACTTCATAGGAATTGGTTTTGTGTTGTTGATGCTAATAACAAGAACAATTCCCCTTTGTTAAGTTGGTAAAGGTCAGATATGACCATTCCTACATAGATCTCACTCTTTCTACAGCTATCCTTGACTCAAAAGAGCACTCTGGGTGCACTTAGTTCAAGATAGTTTTTTCTTATTTGTTATTTTGACAGTGCATGAGATAAATCAGTACTCTTCTTCAATACCACAACTCAAAGGTATCAATTCTTCTATCATCCTTATTCATTGTCCATCTCTCAGATTCATAACAGGTGATTGAAAAGATCATTGCATGAATCAGGTACATCTTAGTCTTCAAAGTGACACTATTGTTCTTTATTACTTTAGAGAGATCCCTGATAACAGACTTTCCCAGTGCAGTAGATCTTCTGATCTCTTGACTGCTGGTACAATGGATTTTGATTGTGGATCCAAGTAATATTAACTCGTTGACAATTTCTATCTTTTCTCCATCTATAACGATATTGCCTATTTACTCACTGGTAAAGGCCATTGTTTTCTTCATGTTGGTGTGTACTCTATACTTAAGATGATAGTCTTTAATTTTCTTCAGCAAATGCTTCAGGTCCTCCTCACTTTCAGCAAGCACACTTGTGCCATCTGCATAATGTAGGTTATTGATGACTCTTCCTCCATTCCTTGATGCTACATTCTTATTCATTGAGTTCAGCTTCACAAAGTATTTGCTCAGCATGCAGATTGATTAAACAAGAATTGATGCCTTTGAACTGGTGTTGGAAAATATTAATTAGCATATCATGGTCTGCCAAAAGAATAGACAAATCTGTTTTGGAGGAAATGCAACTAGGATGCTCCTTAGAGGAAAGGATAGTAAAATCACACTTCACTTTGTTTGGAAAAAGACATTTTGGGGAGGGTAGCAGGTCAGGAAAGGAGAGGAAAATCTTCAACAAAATGAATTGATACAGTGACTATAAACAATGGACTTGAGCATAGAAGAATGTGAGGACAGGTCAAGGTTCTGATCTGTAGTTCATAAGATTGCTGTGAGTCATAGGTAACTGAGGGAACCTAATAACAACGACAGTTTAAAGCGAAGAAAATGGAGATTTAAATACATTAAATAATCTGCATAAAGCTACAGTGATAGAAAGTAACCGATTGTGTTTCTGAACTCAAGTCTTTCTACTTCAAAGCCACATTTTTAAGTGCTTAGTTAAATTATGCTATCTTCATACTATAACTATTTTTATTCTATAGCTAGAATGTCCAAGCCTAGGTGATGACTGGCCAATGAGAGAAACAAGGTTTTGCTCTATATAGATAAAAGCACCTACAATTATGAGTGACACGAGTAAAATCTCTGTAACTACTAACATTTACTAAGCACTTAATGCATGTCAGGCACTGACCTAAGCTCCTTATAACAGTTAAATCACTTAATCTTCCTAAAATTCTGTAAGGTACATAATATTCTTAGCTCCATTTAACAAATGAGGAAATTAAGGCATAGATATATTTAACAATATGCTTAAGGTCGCACAACTGTTACGTGGCAGAGGTGGATTAGAGCTGGAATTCTTAACCATTATACTTGGTTTGAAGAGGTCCCTGACAGTAGAACTTTCACAGCACACATCACCTGACCTCTTGACTGCTACTACTGGAACTAAGGCTACTGACTGAGGATCTAAGTTAGATTAAATAATGGACAACTTCAATCTTTTTCCCCCATCTATCATAATAGTCCACTAATATTGACCCCACATTTTTCCTCATAGAGCCCAGCCTCCAGGATAATCTGCTCTGCATACAGGTTGAAAAGGTATGGAGACAGGACACATCCCTGGTGTACACCCTTTCCAATTTTGAACCATGCAGTCAGTGTTTCCTTGCTCTGTTCTGACGACTGCCTCCTGGTCCAAGTATAGGTTTTGCATTGGCACAATCAAGTATTCTCTGATTCCCATTCTTCTCAGAGTCAGCCACAGTTTGTTATGATCCACACAGTCAAATGCCTTTTCATAATCAATGAAACACAGAGAGACATTCTTCTGGTATTCTCTGCTTGCAGCCAAGATCCATCTAACATCAGCAACAATATCCCTAGTACCACGACCCCTTCTAAACCCAGCCTGGACTTCTGGCAGTTCTCTGCTGATGTGCTGTTCCAGTCATTTTTGGATAATCTTCAGTAGAATCTTGCTTGCATGTGAAATCAACGATATTGTTCTGTAGTTTCCACGCTCTGTTGGGTCACCTTTCTTTGGAATGGGAACAAATACAGATATCTTCCAGTCAGTTGGCCAAGTGGTTGTTCTCTAGATTTCTTGGCACAACTTGGTGAGCATGCCCAGGGCAGCATCTGTTAGCTGAAATATGTCAATTGGTATACCATCTATTCTAGGGGCCTTATTTTTTGCCATTTCCTTCAAAGCAGCCTGAACTTCTTCTTTCATCACCATAGGCTCTTGCATATGTTGTTTCATGAAATTCTTCTATGTCTGCCAATTCTTTTTGATACAGTGACTCAGTATATTCTTTCAATTTTCTTTTAATACATCTGTGCTATGCAGATGACACAACTGAGGAGGACCTGAAGCACTTGCTGCAGAGGGTCAAGGACTGCAGCCTACAATATGGATTGAGGCTCAATGTCAAGAAGACAAAGATTCTCACCACTGGATCAATTGGCAGCATCAGGATGGATGGTGAAGAGATTGAGATTCTTCACAGCTTTAGTATGCTTGGCTCCACAGTCAACATTCTTGGCACCAGTAGCCATGAAATTAAAAGGTGTATTGCCATGGGAAAGTCTGCTGTTAGGGACTGCTCCAAAGTACTAAAGAGCAATGGTGTCACACTGGAGACTAAGGTGCATCTGAAACAGGTCATGGTCTTTGCTATCACTTGTTATGCATCAGAGAGTTGGACAATGACTAAGGAGGACAGAAGGAGAATTGATGCCTTTGAGCTGTGGTGCTAGAGAAGAGTATTTATAATTCCATGGTCTGCTAGGAAAACAAACAGATTCATCATGGAAAGGGTTAAACCAGGGGGCTCCTTGGAGTCAAGGATTCTGAGGCTCCATCTCACATACTTTGGACATGTTGTAAGGAGGGACTGGTCCTTGGAGAGGGACATCATGCTTGGGAGGGTGGAAGGACAGCGCAGGAGGAGAAGGGCCTCTATGAGGTGGATTGATTCAATGACTGGGGTAATTGGTATGGGTGTATTTGAGACAGTGCGATTGGCACAGGACAGAGCAGAGTTTAGGGTTGTTGTACATAGGGTTGCTATGAGTCACAAGAGACTTGACAGCACATAAAAACAAGAACAACAACATCATAATATTGCCAATTGGTTTAGTGGTGACACTTTTTGAATTCTTGATATTGAGATGACATTCATATTGAAGGCTGTAGTCATTGATCTTCTGAAGCAAGCATTCAAGTCCTTCTCACTTTTACAAGAAAGGTTTTGTTATCTGCAGGCTAAATTTTATTGATACATCTTCCTTTGATCCTGATCCCACATTCTTCTTCATAGAGTTCAGCTTTTCAAAGTATTTTATCATTGTACAGATTGAAGAGGTAGGGAGAAAGGATACAACCCTGGTACACACCCTTCCTAATTTTAAAACATGCAGTATTTCCTTGCTCCATCATACAACTGTTTCTTTCTCTAGATATAGGTTTCAACTGGGTATAAGGAAGTGTTCTGGGATTCCCATTCTTCTCAATGTTAGCCATAATTTGTTATAATATACACAGTCAAATGCCTTTGTACAGTCATCAAATGACAAAAGACATTCTTCTGGTAGTCTCTGTTTTTAATCAGGATTCATCTGACATCAGTGGTAACAATAATATCTCTGGTGCCATCACCTTTTCTAAACTCACCTTGAACTTCACTCTCAATGTATTGTTCTAGCCATTTTTGGATGATCTTCAGCAGTTATTTCATTTGCATGTGATATTAATGACATTGTTTGAAAATTTCCACATTCTGCTTTATAACCTCTCTTTCTAAGGAACAAATTTTTATTTATTTCAGTCAGTTGACCAAGTAGCAGTCCTCCAAATTTCCTAGCATGAACTGATGAGCATGTCCTGGTCTGCTTCTGCTAGTTGAAACACATTAATTGGTACAGCATCAATTCCTGGACACTTGTTTTATTTTTTTTTATAATGTCTTCTCTTCAGCTTAAATGTCTTCCTTCATTACCATTGGCTCTTGTTTAAATGTACTTTCTAAATGTTTTCAGTGTCAACCAATTATTTTTTATACAGTGACACTCTGTATTCCTTCCATCTTCTTTGATGTTTTCTGGATCATTCAAGACCTTGCCCATAGTATCTCTCAGTATTCAAATTTGAGGCTTGAATTGTTGAATTCTTTCAACTTGAGAAATTCTGAGTTCCTGCACATTCCATTGTAATATTATGTTTTGTATTCTCTAGTTGCTCTTTGAAATTTTCTGTTCATCTCTCTTCCTTCTGTATTTCTCCACTTTGTTTTGGCTTCTCAATGTTCTATTGCAATTTTGTGATTCTCTTCTGTCATCTGTTTTAGTCTTTAATTCCTTCTCTGTTTTTGTAACAATGTTTTTTTTCTCCTCATGTCAGAAGATCAGGAGACTTATTGCATTGGGCTAGTTATCAAGGAGCTCTCCAAATTACTGAAGAACAATGATGTAAGTCCTTGGAGAAGGATATCATGCTTGGAAAGATGGAGGGTTAGTGAAAGAGAGGAAGACTTTCAATGAGATGGTTTGACACAGTGACTTCAGCAATTGGCCCAAATGTGTAGAGATGATGAGGACGGCACAGCATAGAACAGGGTTTAGAATGGTTGTTCATAGGGTGGCTGTGAGTTGTACTTGACTTGATGGCATCTAACTACATCAGTGACGTACTGGGTTAGAGGAGCTCTGATGGGCATAGTCTTTATAGTGTTGTGTGGTTAATTAAAATGCTGTCCATCTCTGGTGGGTTGAGTCCACCAGTGCCTATACAGGAGAAAGCTGGGAAATCTCCTTACATTAAGACTTACAGGCTCACAAACTCAAGGGAGTTTCACTACAAGTCAGAATGAACTCAATGACAATGAGTGATACTGGGTTAAGAAACTCTGGTGGTGTGGTATGTTAGGGCTTTGCTGCTGACATGAAATTAATCAGTTTAAACCCACCAACCACTCCATGGGATAACAATGGACAAGCTCCTCATGTACAGATTCAGTCACCTTACAATACTGATTGAGGGTTCCTGAGTTAGGATTGAAAATGGCAAGGGGGGTTTGGACTGCTATGTGTTGCAAATGACTCAGTAGCAGTGTATATACCAACATACATGTTTAATGAACTCCAGTTTGACAAGTGTTTAGGTGCTCATCTGTTAATCAAGAGGTTGACAGTGTGAATTTACCCAATGGCTCAGGAGAAAGACTTGGAGATTTTCTTCTGTACGGATTGCAACCATAAGAACCCAATGGGGCAACTCTATTATGTCACGTGGCATCACAATGAGTCCAAAACTATTTGATGGCACTGCACTCTTCAATATGGATTGCATTTCGATGTTAAGAAAACAAAATCTTTGCCACTGGATCAATAGGCAACATCATGAAGGATGGAAAAAGGATTGAGACTGCAAACAACTTCCTCTTAGTTGGATCCACAATCAGTACACTTGGTACAAGAAGTCAGGAGATCAGGAGACATACTGCACTGGGAAAGTCTGTAGTCAGGGACCTCTCCAAATTATTGAGGGGCAAGGATATCAGTTTGAAGACAAAGTATGCCTAATTCAGGTCATGGTTCTTTCAATCATTTGCTATGAATCTGAGTGCTGAGTAATGAATAAGGATGACAGAAGAAATACCGATGCCTTTGAACTGTGGTATTGGAGAAGAGCACTGAACCTCCCATGGGCAGCCAAAATAGCAAACAGGTCTAATATAAAGTGCAGCCAGAATGCTCCTTGGATGCAAAGATGATGAAGCTTTGTCTTACTATTTTGGGCATGTTGCTAGGAATGGGACATCATGCTTAGAAAGGTGGAGAAGTAGTGGAAGAGAAAAAAAACCCTCAACTTAGTGACTTGACATGGTGATTGTGGCAATGGGCTTGAGTGTGTCAGAGATTGTGAGCATGGCATAGGATAGGACTAGGTTCAGACTTCTTGTTCATGGAGTAGCTATGAATCACACTCAACTCCATGGCACTTAAGAACAACAGCAACAAAATTTCTGTATGTGTGGTCTGATGCTGAGTGGTGCTTAGTTAAAGTCTCGAGGCCAGATTCAAATAAATCAATAATTGGAATCTACTGAATATTCAGCAGAGACAGCCACCAGAAACAAGAACCATGTGCTTGTTAAGATTCATGTGATTTTCAAAACAACTAGGAGATATCATCTCACCCCAGTAAAAATAGCAGCTTTAACAGAATAGCAAACATCAAATGCTGGCAAATTTGTGGAGAAACTAGAACCCTTATTCACTGTTGGTGGGAGTGTAAAATGGTACAACCATTATGGAAGGCTGTATGGAGCTTTCTCAAAAAGTTTCAAATAGAAATACCATTTGCCCCAGCAATTTCACTACTGGGAATTTCCCTTAAAGAGGCCATAACTGTCATCCAAGCAGATATATGCACACCCATGTTTATTGTGGCTTTTTTCACAGTAACAAAGAGCTGGAAACAACCCAAGTACCCATCAACAAATGAATGGATAGAGAAGCTCTGTTATAGTCACAAAATGGAACACAATATAGCATTGAAAAACAAGGAACGAATGAAATATGCAAAATGGGTGACCCTGGAGGACATTATGCTGAGTGAAATATCTCAGTCACAAAAGGACAACTATTGCATAGGGTCACTGTTATAAAACGGGACTGACATGAGGGTTGAGGGAAGACTGAAAAGGAGGAGAGGAATGATGTATACTGCATTGAAACAGATGAGGGAGAGAACTGTTTAAAAGGGATATATGAATGGGTATACTTGTCATTACAGCAGTCCAAAGTGAAGGCTGCATAGTGGAGTGGACTGGGGGGAGGGGACCGTGGGTAGTGACTGCATAACAATGAAAGAGTTTTTCTTTTTATTTTAAAGGAGAAGAGTGAATTGGGGAAGGACGGGGTGGGTAGGGAGAAAAGTGCAACAATGAATGACTGGAAACCCCAAGTCTCTGTAAACTTTCATTAAAATTAATAATAATAATAAAAAAGAGTCATGTGATTTGGCTTTGCTTCCAATATGTGAAGTAAATAGAAATTGGCTACTACAGGAGAGACCTAAATACAGAGTGAGTTTTATTTTGCACATGACTTAGCAGCAAAATTTCATGCCTCAGTGTGAGAAAGCAGTGGTCTCATTGAGAGGAGAGAAAACAATAAGGAACTGAAGTTATTTTGAAGATCTCAAATCACGAGGATGAAAAACCTCTAGGGATCTTTTTGTGGGGTAGAAAGTGAGTCATGTGTTTTCCCCACTCTTTCACGGGCATTTGGATAAGTCAGTCCTCAATATCCACCAAGTACCCTCTTCAAAAGGATTTTTTCTAGGGCCTTAAGCAGAGTTAAGGAATGTCTTTACTTAATGTTCTTATAAGACTGGATTCTCAAAAAGAAAAAAAAATGTTCTGTAAAGTCTACACGCTATTAAATAATAGCCAAAGACAGTTGAAGAATGACAAAATCACCACCCTCAAATTCCACTAGGGTTTTAAGAGTAATTAGATAGGTCTACTGAAGAATTCAAGTCATTTTGGGGCAACTGCTGCTCTGTGACCAGGCGTGCAGCCTCCTGAGCAATAATATTAAACTGGTTTCTCTCTTTTATGTTAGTGAATCTGCATGGTTCTCAATTCAGGCTTTATGACCTTCTCTAATTCCTATCATATCCTGGCAGGAAAGGAAAAAGAGATCTCAGGTGATTGTATTTACCTCAGCTACGGAGGCTGCGCAAACAAATTCTTAATGCTTAGAAGGCATTTGTAAACGGGTTTATTTTTCCTTCTTTTAGTGAACTTCACACATCTAAATTCAGTTTCACATTGTTTATTGCCTTTAAGTGCTTTCCCACAATGCCTTCCTCCCTGCGTAATGCCTAAGCCTGTGTAAATGAATTCTTAACATCTCTTTATATTTTGAAACATATAGATTATAAAATATACATAGGTTTCAGAATAATGAACATGCAAACTTTCCCTACTATCCACACATTTCCAGTTATCTAAGATTTTCTAGCAGTTAAATGAGTTCTCTTCTTAAACACATTTGTGAACTCCACTTTGGATATAGTAAGATATTTTTTAAGCCATATCAAATTTACTTATTCTAGTCTTGCAGAGATCATTAAATTTCAGTAACAGCTAAATGATGCTCATTATTTAGCAAGTCAATAATAATCTCTTCTAACTTCTGCATGTTGTTGTTATGTGCCGTTGAGGTCACCTGTAACTTATAGTGACCCTATGTATAGTAGCCCTAAACCTTACTCTATCCTGTGCCAATTTTATTGTCTCTAACTCACCTATCCCCTTTACCCCAGTCACTGAATCAATCCATCTCATCGAGGGTCTTCCTCTCTTGTGCTGTCCCTCCACCCTCCCAAGCATGATGTCCCTCTCCAAGGACCGGTCCTTCCTTGCAACATGTCCAAAGTGTATCAGACAAGCTTCAGAATTCTTGCCTCCAAAGCACAGCCTGGTTTTCACTCTCTCCAGGACAAACCTGTTTGTTCTTCTAGTAGTCCATGATATATTCAATACTCTTCACCAGCACCACAGATCAAAGGCATTAATTCTCATTATATCATCCCTAGTCATTGTCCAGCTTTCTGATGCATAGCAAGTAATTGCAAAGACTAAGGCCTGGATCAGGCATACCTTAGTCTCCAGACTGACCTCATTGCTTTTTAGTACTCTGGAGAGGTCCCTGATAGCAGACTTTCCCAATGCAATTCATCTTTTAATTCCCTGGCTTCTTGTACCAAGACTGTTGATTGTGGAGTTAAACAAACTAAAGCTGTGAACAATCTCAATCTCTTCACCATCTATCATGATGCTGCCAATTGGCCCAATGGTGAGAACCTTTGTTTTCTTGAAAGTTGACCTGGCATAGCGTGAAAATTATTGAACAATATGATTAATATCACATGCAAGCAAAATTCTGCTAAAAATTATCCCAAGCCTACTGGAACACTATATCAACAGAGAACTCGGTTCGAATCCACCAGATGCTCTGCCGGGGAAGGAGGGTCAATCTCCTCCTGTACCAGTCAGATCTGATTTGACGGTACACTCACACAAAAATAAGAAAATTTAAAAAAACAAAACAAAACAAAAAAAACAGAGAACTACCTGAAGTGCAGGCTGGGTTTAGAAGAGGCCATGGTACTAGGGATATTATAGCTAATGTTAGATGGATCTTGGCTGAAAGCAGGGAGTACCAAAGGAATGTCTATCTGTATTTCATTCACTATGCAAAGGCATTTGACTGTGTGGATCATAACAAACTGTGGCTGACTCTGAGAAGAATGAAAATCCCAGAATATTTGATTTTACTTTTGTGAAAACTATACTTGGACCAGGAGGCAGTCATCAGAACAGAGCAAGAAACCATTGCATAGTTCAAAATTGGGAAGGGTTTATGCCAGGGATGTGTCCTATCTCCATAACTTTTCAATCTATATGCAGAACAGATTATCCAGAAGGCTGAGCTCCATGAGAAGAAATGTGGCATCATTGGAAGAAGACTTATCAACAATCTTCATTATGCAGTTGACACAATCCTACTTGCTGAAACTGAGGAGGATTTGAAGTGCTTGCTTCAGAAGATCAAGAATTGAAGCCTTAAATATGGATTAAAGCTTCTGCTTATACCTTGTAAAAATGTAGCATTAGCTTAAAAGCAAATAAGGAAATAAAGAGGCCCAGTAATGGAAAATTCTAAACATTTAAAAGTCAAATATTTTCTTCTTTTTTTTAGAATGCTAGTTTGTAATGATAGCTAAAAGGTTTGGAATCTCAACAAGATAAAGAAAACAGAGTTATTGTCAATAATCCACTACAAATAATTATCTTGACCATATTTCAACATCACTGAAGTCACCAGTTCTCTAATCCGTTTGTTCCTAGTTCTCAAACACTGGATGATTGGTGTTGACCTTTAGCTTGTCATATTCTCTATGCCTGAGTGAAGGCCAACTAACACATATTTATTTGGCTACCTTCATCATTCAGGTTGCTGAAAAGGATCTAGAGCGAACAAAGGCAGGTCCATAAACAGGATAAGATGAAACATTTTACAGATGTGACCTACTGTGTTTTCACAGCATTGGTGAAAGTGGATCACGGGACTCTATCATTACCCCTTTGTAGATAAGGAAAACTGAAGCACAAATGTGTAGATTCAGTATTTGTGAGCTATAACTGGAGAGGAGAGTTTCAGGAACTTTGGAAATGGGCAAGTGAATAAGCCAAAGTCAATATGCTTTCAAGTGGCCACAACCTGTGGATGTGTCAGACCAAAACTGCAATAACAGAGACACTGAATACAGTAGAAGGAAGGGGAGAGGGTGACTTCTTACTGGGCATTTTGGAAGAGTTTTGTGGAAATGGAGTCTGAGCCTTTTTAATGTGGGGTTCTGTAGAGAAGGCGGGGCAGCAGAGGGGAAAACATGAGCAAAGACATAGAATGGATACAAGGTGAGGGTTTATTTACAGTTGCTACTAGTAATGAAAGAGCTTTGGTGGCCTAGTGGTAAGAAGCTGGACTGCAATCCCGAACGCATAAGGTTCAAATCCACTAGCCATTCCATGGAAGAAGGATGGGCAATCTTTTCCCATGTGATTTACTGCCTCTGAAAACTTGCTGGAGGGTCAGCTGTGGGTTGATTCCAACTCAAAATCATGCAACAAGAAAAGTAAGTCAATGAATAAGGATGACAGTAGAAAAACTGATGCCTTCCAGTTGTGATGTTAGAGAAGAGCCCTGAATATCTCATGGACTGCCAAAAGAGCAAACAGATATGTCTTGAAGAAGTGTTGCCAGAGTGTTTCTAAAATGCAAAGATGGCAAAGTTTCATTTCTCATACTTTGGACATGTTGCTATCGGAGGCTATTCTTGGAAAGGGACATCATGCTTGGAAGGTCAATGATAGAAAGACAACATGGCTTGATACAGCGACGGCAGCAATGGACTCAATTGTGTCAAGGTTGGTGAGGATGGCATAGGATAGGACAAGATTCAGGTTCATTGTTCATCTTGATGGCAGTTAGCAACAGTTATCCCACAGAATTTGAGAACAAAGTTTGTGTAGAATTAAGAAGCAAAGTCTTGAGCTAGTGGGGAGGGGTGGGCAGGGAGAAAATTGTGGCAATGAATGAATGGAAATCTAAAACCTCTGTTAAAAAAAATAAATAAAAAAAAGAAAAAAAAAGAAGCAAAATCTTCAGAAAGTAACTGTTCTTAAATGTTAACTTTGCTAGTAATATAGAGGAAAGCAGGTTGGCAGGGAAATAATATAGGAGGCCATAGCAATGGTTCCAATTAGAGATAAAGAAGGAAAACAAAACTTGAGTGGATGTGAAAGTAGAAAGAGGTAGTGATTTGAAAGATGTTGTTGTTGTTGTTATGTGCCGTCGAGTCGCTTGCGACTCATAGCGACCCTACAGGATAGCAGAGGTAAAATCCATGCAGTTTGACAAGTGATTAGGCGTGGTCCGTGGGGAAAGATGAGTAGAAATAGTTCCATCACATTGGAAGATATTAGTTTGAAACAAGGAATATAATGCATTTGAGCTATCCTTGAGTCAGATATAAGGATGGATGGTCCACAGAAAGACAAAGTTGGAATCATATCAGGAGACTTACCATGACAGAATAATTGCAAAGAATAAATAATAAAAGTGAAGCCTTAATTGAATACCTGTTATTTTAAGGAGTAGAAAACAATGTTGAAGGAAGAGGATTGAGGTAGCCTAAATGGTTTGTGGATGTGGTTTGGGTGGAAGATGAAATGCAATAGAACTTTAAGTCTAGTTTCCAGGAAGGAGTTGTCTGATGTTAAAAGGATAAGTATATTTGCCATGGTCGTCAATGCAACATCTAAACACCTTAGATACACAACTATTGCATTATCTTACACACACACACACACACACACACACACACACACACACACACACTCTTTTTTAAGAGGAAACACCTTGTAATTTTACCTAATAAGTGTTAACCTGGAATTCAATCATCAAAACTGATAGCTAGCTATTATTTTACCCATGGGGGGCCAAGTAAAAATTTGACTCACTGTAGTCCTTATAAAACACTAAAGAAAAGTCCCCTTGGATTTTCAAGGCTGGAGTAGAATGCCACATCTTTATTCCATGGACCATCTGGCAGGTTAAAAATGCTGACCTTTCTGTTAGCAGTTAAGCAGACTGGGTAACATTTCAAATAAGGAGTAAAAAATGTTCCAAAGATGAGAAAATTTTCAAAGATTCTTACATCCCATTTGTAAAAATAGTGCAGAGGGGTGTGTGTGAGCGCGCGCGCGCGCGTGTGTGTGTGTGTGTGTGTGTGTGTGTAGTGCAGGTGTGTGTGCGTGTGTGTGGTGGCATCCAACCTTCAATAACTTCATGACATAAAGCTGACTTGCATTGAGGCCACACATGCCCCCAAGCTCTATGGTTTTGACCCTTCTAACAATTTCAATACCACTGTCCCTTTTACAGCTCTCTCTATTTGGATCGATGATTAATTATAATGGCCCCAAAGAAATCACAGACAATACTCATGATTTAAAGGGTTTCTTCTGGAAGTAACAGGCTACAGTTCAGATTTGGGAACACTCAGGATTAAGTTTTTCAATCAAGAAAATGTTGAAGCCCTGAAAGAAACTTATTCTCTCACTTGGAAAACAAGGGCAATTTATACCTTGTACGTGGCCTCTAAGATGGAAGTACCCACAGTGCTTTGACAGTGTGTTACTCTCCACAATCTTGACAATAATCGAATGTTACAGGACTCAATATACCTCTTCTAAATTTCTCATACCACAGTTTTTACATTTCAGGTTTTGCTTCCTGGCCCAAGACAACCAGTTCAAAACAGTTTAAAGCCCTGTTAGAAACTCCTGGGCAGTCCTATTCTGTCCTATAGGATTGTTAGGATTCTAAATCTTTTCAAAGTAGTGGATTTTTATGTGAAATATATGTAAATTAATTTATATTATTGGCTTAATAACCTTGGTTTAACACTTACCGTCATGCATTAGGTCTTCACCCATATAGTGCTCCACAGTGGTTAAGGTGAAGGGCTCTTGAGTCAGATTGTCTGGCTGATGCCTAATACACTAATGTGATAAGAGTTTATTAAGGGAGTTCTGGTAGCCTCGTGGCAAGAAGCTGAACTGTGATCCAGAAGGCACGCAGTTCAAATCCACCAGATGCTCCACTGGAGAAGGAGGGGCAATCTTCTCCTGTGCCAGTTGGATCTGACTCAGTGGTATACAATTAGAAAAAAAAGGGTCTGTTAATTAACTTGTCTGCACTTCAGCTTCCTTATTTGAAAAATGTGGCTATACTTACTGTGTGACTGTATAAGTAAATGCATGTTGTTGTTATGTGCCACTTAGTTGCACAGTAGCTCTGCAATCTGGTCATACCAACTCCAAAACAACTGTTCCCATAACCCTGCTTACTGTGTCAATCCATCTTCTCCAGGGTCTTCTCTCCTGCATTGTCCCACCCTTTCAAGGATGATGTCCTTCTGAAGGAATGGTCCCTCTTGGCAACACACCCATAGTATGTCAGAGGGAACTTCAAAATCCTTGCTTCCAATGAGCAACTTAGTTTCACCTGCTCCAGGTGATACCTGTTTTCTGTTTATACTCTTAACAGCCCATGATACAGTCAATATTATTTTAGAGCACCGCAACTCAAAGGCATTGATTCTTCTCTCATCCAGTTCTCTGTTGCAAAGCAAGTAATTGCAAAGCCCATGATCTAATCAAGCTCACCTTAATGTTTAGACTGACATCGTTGTTCTTCAGCACTCTGAAGCGGTCCCTGGCAGCAGATTTACATAATACAATTAATCTTTTGATTTACTGACTGCTGGTGCCAAGAGTTGATTGTGGAACTGAGCAAGGTATAGTTATTAACAATCTCTCCTCCACCTCTCATGATGCTACCAATTAGTCCAGTGGTCAGAAACTTGTTTTCTTTTTTTTTAAATTATTTTATTATTTTTTTTGTGTGTGTGTGTGTGTGTGTGTGTACCATCAAATCGGATCTGACTGGTACAGGAGGAGATTGTCCCTCCTTTTCCCGGCAGAACATCTGGTGGATTTGAACCATGCGCCTCTGGGATTGCAGTGCAGTTTCTTGCCACTAGGCCACCAGAGCTCCCCTAGAAACTTGTTTTCTTGATGTTGAATTCCAACTGGAGACTACAGTCCTTGACCTTATTCATCAGGTATGTGGAATAGACCATCAGTTACATGCAATTTCAAATTGAAGTTCAAGAAAATTAATGCAAATCCTCAAGAACCAAAATATGATCTGAAGTCTATCCCACCTGAGTTGAAAAAATCATCATAAGTACAGTTTTGAGGCATTGAACATCAAAGATTGAAGACCACAAGAATTGTGGAAGGACATTAAAGATATTCATGAAGAGAGCAAAAGGCCATTATAAAGAAAAAAGAAAAGACCAAAGTGGATGTCAGAAGAGACTCTGAAAATGGCATTAGAGTATTGAGAAACCAATCAAAGGGAAGAGATGCTGACGATATCAAAGGGCAGCTAAAGAAGAGAAAGCAAAGTATTAGAAAGAAATGTGCAAAGAGCTGAAGTTGGAGAGTTAAAAAAAGAAAGAACTCATTTAGCATTTCTCAAATTGAAAGAGCTGAGGGGAAAAATATCAACCCTCGAGTTGCAATGCTGAAAGATGCTATGGGAAACATCTTGAATAATCCATAAAACATTCAAAAGAAGGTGGAGGGCATACTTTTTATTTTAATATATTTTTTACTGGTGTATTTAAAAAGTTCAAATACATAGTTTTTCACACCTTTCCCCTTTCCTTCACAGCCCCCCCCACCATATTGTAGAACCCTATGATTAACACCCCTCCTCACCCATCCTTACCCTTCTGGTTCTGCTCCCTGCCCCCCCACTTGGATCCTCATTTTCATTCTACAATAATGGTTTTATACAGTATTTGTCCTTATGTGACTGATATTATTCATTAAACACAATTCTCTCCAATCCCTCCCAAATTAAGCATTACTGAACAAAACCATTGCTCCCAGGCACTTCATAGTATTCCATTGTGTGAATATACCATAATTTCTCAATCCATTCAGTTGCAGTTGGACATCTGGGATGTTTCCATGTTTTTGCGGTGGTGAATAATGCTGCTGTGAAGACTTGTAGAATACATTTTTTTTTTTGTATAGTCACTGTACAAAAAGAAGTGGCTGGTGCTGAAATATTTCAGCAAGTGGCATATAATAAAGGACCAATGGTGATGAAGGAAGAAGTTCAAGCTGTATTGAAGGCATTGGCAAAATATAAGGTCCCAGAAATCAATGGGATACCAATTGATATGTTCCAAATAACAGATGCAACCCTGGATGTGCTCACCAGTCTGTCAGGAAGTTTGGAAGACAACTATTTGGCCAGATGATTGGAAGAGCTCTATATTTGTTCCCATTCCCAAGAAAAGTGATTCAACAGCATGTGGAAATTATTGAATAATTTTATTAATATCATATGCATATTGTTGAAAATCATCCAAAAGTGGTTAGAGCAGTACATTTAAAGAAAACTATCAGAAGTTCAAGGTAAGTTTAGAAGACACTTTGGATCAAGGATTTCAATGCTGATGTCAAATGCACCTTGGTTAAATGCAGAGAATATCAGAAGAATGTTTTTATGTGTTTTACTGACTATGTAAAGAGATTTGACTGTATGAATCATAACAAACTATAGCTAACCTTGAGTAGAATGGAAATTCCAGAACATTAATTATGTTTGTATGAAATCTATACCTAGACCACAAAGTTGTTGTCTCAATAGAGCAAAAGAACATTGAATGGTTTACAATCGGAAAAGGTGTGAGTCAGGATTGTACCCTCTCCATACTCAATCTGTATGCTGAGCAAGTAATTTGAGAATCTGAACTTTGTGAAAAAGAGTGTGACATCAGGACTGCAGGAAGGCTCATTATTAATAACCTGCTTTATGCAGATGACATAGCTTTGCTTGGTGAAAGTAAGGAGGACCTGAAAAGCTTGTCTCAGAAGATGAAGGGCCATAGCCTTCAACATGGATTACATCTCAACATCATGAAAACAAAAATCGTCACCATTAGACCAATAGGCAACATTATGAAAGATGAAAACTATCAACAATTTAATCTTGCTTGGATTCACTGTTAATATCCATGGGACCAGCAGTTGGGAGATTGCAAGATATATAGCATCGGGAAAAATCTGTTTCAAGGATCTCTCCAAAGTCCTGAAGCCAAATGGTGTCAGTTTGAAGTCTAAGGTGTGCCTGATTCAAGTCACAATCTTTCCAATCATCTGCTCTGCATCTGAGAGCTGGGAAAGAAATAAGGATGATAGGAGAAGAATTGACCCATTTGAGTTGTGGTATAGGAGAAGAGTGCTGAATATCCAATGGACTGCCAAAAAAAAATCACAGGTATTTGTTGGAGAAGGTGCAATCGGAGTGTTCATTGGAAGCAAAGACAGTGAAGCTTCGTCTCACATGTTTTGGACATGTTGTTAGGAGAAGCTATTCCTTGGAAAGGGTTATTATATCTGGAAAGGTCTGCAAAGGAGAGGAAGACCTTCAATGAAATGAATTGATACAGTATCTGCGGCAATGGACTCAAATGTCTTGAGGATGATAAGCATGGCGCACGATAGCACAAAGTTCAGATCTATTGCTCATAGGGTCTCTATGAGTCATACTCGACTTCAAGGCACTTAACATTATGTATACAAGCATTGGGAAGGGCGTACACCAGGGATGCATCCTATCTCCACACCTTTTCAACCTATATGCAGAACAGATTATCCCGGAGGCTGGGCTCTATGAGGAGAAATGTGGGGTCAGGATTGGTGGACGATTTATCAACAATCTGCATTATGCGGATGACACAACCCTGCTTGCTGAAACTGAGGAGGACCTGAAGTGCCTGCTGCAGAGTGTCAAGGACTGCAGCCTACAATATGGATTGAGGCTCAATGTCAAGAAGACAAAGATTCTCACCACTGGACCAATTGGCAGCATCAGGATGGATGGTGAAG
The DNA here is from genome assembly GCF_000299155.1 of Elephantulus edwardii. Classification (NCBI taxonomy): domain Eukaryota; kingdom Metazoa; phylum Chordata; class Mammalia; order Macroscelidea; family Macroscelididae; genus Elephantulus; species Elephantulus edwardii. Next base: position 17,456,125 of record NW_006399811.1, on the reverse strand, counting down.
AGATTGAGATTGTACACAGCTTTAGTTTCCTTGGCTCCATAGTCAACAGTCTTGGCACCAGCAGCCATGAAATTAAAAGGCGCATTGCCATGGGAAAGTCTGCTGTTAGGGACCTCTCCAAAGTGCTGAAGAGCAGTGGTGTCTCTCTGGAGACTAAGGTGCGTCTGATACAGGCCATGGTCTTCGCAATCACCTGTTATGCATCAGAAAGTTGGACAATGACCAAGGAGGATAGAAGGAGAATTGATGCCTTTGAGCTGTGGTGCTGGAGAAGAGTATTGAAAATACCATGGACTGGGGGGGGCAAAAAAAAAAAAAGAAAAAGAAAATACCATGGACTGCTAGGAAAACAAACAGATTTGTCCTGGAGAGGGTTAAACCGGGTGGCTCCTTGGAGGCAAGGATTCTGAGGCTCCGTCTAACTTACTTTGGACATGTTGTGAGGAGAGATCGGTCCTTAGAGAGGGACATCATGCTTGGGAGGGTGGAGGGACGGCACAGGAGGGGAAGGCCCTCTATGAGGTGGATTGATTCAGTGACTGGGATAAATGTGATGGGAGTGTCAGAGACAGTGTGATTGGCACAGGACAGAGCGGAGTTTAGGGCTGTTGTACATAGGGTCGACGGCACATAACAACAACAAACAATACAAGCATATGCATATGTAATGAGCTCTAGTGGTTTAGTGTTAAGACGTTGTACTATTTACCCAAAAGCACCCAGTTCAAATCCACTAGCTGTTTGTTCCTCGGGAGAAAGGACATTCTCCTTCCTTGTGATTTCTTGCTTCTGCAAATTAGCTGGAGGGTCAGCTGAGTCTGTTCTGACTTGAGGATACATAACAACAACTATGTGTATGTATATGAGACTGGTAAGCAAAATCTTCAGTACAATGGCGCCACAGGCTAAATGCATTTTTTAAAGGATTATTTTACAAGCTTCCCGAAGGGAGAAGACTACTCCAGGATACAGCACTGTCGTGTGGACACGTGAGCCCCGTTATGCTGGTCCTCTGAGAAACGTCTGTTACAAGAGAAGGAATAAACAGCTAACTGGCTGCCCAGAACTCAGCAGTTTATAGAGCAGGGTGGCTACAGAGGGAAGAGGGAACCCAGGGACTGCCAGGGACTCTGGCAGAGACCTCCGGGCTCTGGAGTAGCACGCCCACCAGGGTAGAAGTTTAGCAGTCAGAAGGGGTGGAGAGCGGGGGTGGAAGCGGTGCACTCTGGAAACAGTAGTCCTTAAGTTGCAAGTTCAATGGGCTGAGGAGGGGCGAAGCGAGAGGCCACTCCCCAGTTCCTCCTTTTGTCCACGTTTCATTTCTTTCGGCCAATGCCCTTTGCTGCCGCTTTAGCCAGCCCCGCTAAAATCCGGTCCCCATTGGTGCTGAGGCTCAACCCCTTCGGGCCTACCCGGAAGTAGCGTTGGGGGAGGTGGTTTCCAAGACTACGACACCGGAAAACTGGGGGAGGTGCTCCCGGGCTGCTAAGGGCGGAGGGCGGTGGCAGCGCTGGCGCTGGGGACAGACTCGGTGGCTTTGGCAAACAGCTCCGTGCAGGCAGCTACCCGCGCTACTCCGCATCCCGCCGTCCGCTCGGCTTGCAGCCCCCTCGCCACCCATCGTCCTGAGATGTGTGCCACTGGCCGGGCGTAGCAGCTGCGCGTGCGCGGAACCGCGGGGCCATGAGCGAAGCCGGCGGTGGCCGGGGTTGTGGGTCCCCGATCCCCCAGCGAGCGCCATGGAGCCTGGTGGCGGCGACGGCTGTGCTCTGCCTGGTGTCAGTCACGTCGGTGTGGACGGCGGGTGCCGCGCCCATGAGTAAGGAGGAGAAACAGAAGCTTGGGTAAGAGTGCCTGGCAGCCCTGGTGGGTTCCCCTTGAAAGACTGGCCGCAGGCGAGGTTCCTGTCATTGCTACCCGGGATCGCAGTGGCCTTTCCCTTCGCGATTGGAACAGCTGTCGCTGCTCGAGGGTTCTCGCGGACAGGACAAGGTCCTGGAGGGTGGGAATTGCGGCTCTTGATGTGACCCCGGGGTTGTCCAGGTGTTGCCCAGGGTGGCAAAGAGTTATGTTCAGGCTCCTGATGCCACCCGCAATGTGTCAAAACAGCTGCCATGTCAGTGGCCCAGGAAGGGGGCTCTCGTTCATGCTGCTTCCAGGGAGAATCCTACAGTTTGTTTTAATGAGGAAGCAAGGTTTCTATTTCTCTCACTAGTGAGCCCCCAGCTGAGAAAATGATGCTGATTTTGGAGTAGTTAAGGAAGTAGTGTTTACACCTGTTAGGGAAGAGGTATGTTTGTTGGATCTTGAACTTTACATATTTGCTGTTTCAGTGTTTTCTTGAATGCATTTTCCTAATACAGTCATGCATCACTTAATGTCCACCATATGTCTTTTGAAGTAAGTTATAGGATTTGTTGTAGGTGATATTTCCCATGCTGCACCTGCTTTTTCTTTAAGCATCTGGAACAAACTTAGTGCCTTAGCACTGATGATTACTGTGGTGAGAGGCACAGTACACTTTGTATTTGGTCCTCAGACCACGTCTTTAGCAATTTATCTCTCATATTAGTCCCTTGTGCACTTTCCTTAGACTTGGAGCCCTCAGTGGAGCTGATCTTTAAACAAGTTGGAGACTTTGTTTTTGCAAGGAACTTGGTGATTGTTGATACTGACATGCAAGCAGTAGCATTCAGTTGTCTTGCTTTTTCTTGTTGTTTAATAACAACATGAAATGTGTGTGTGTGAGAGAGAATGTATAATGTGTGATTCCAAGAAATACATTCAGATTGACAATTTGCTGAAAGTAAAAAATCATTTTTATTCACCTCCAAATGGATCTTTGCCTTTGGCTGCTACCATTGCTAGCAAACTCCTGGCTAAGTTGGTTTCGCTATATTTGGAAGGTATGATATATTTTACAATAAAATTTTAATAAAGGAAATGTAATACTACAACATCATCTGCTGCAACATTGTATACAAGACATTTGATGATGCTGCCTTCTAGTTGAAGCTTGTAGTGTTCCATGGTAAACTTATTAGAAAGTACAGCATATACATACATACATACATAAACCAGTAGCATGGCTGTTTATTATGATTATCCAGACATATATGCTGTAGACTGTATATGAACTATACCATTATCCATCAGGCAGCACCCTCACCATGTGTATATATATAGGTATGAGGTGACATGGGTCACATGTGGGAAGGTGGTTGCTGCATTTTGCTCTCAGATTGTGTCTTTAAACTCTTAATATGATTGTTGTTCATAGGGTCACTATGAGTTTTAGTTGACTCGACAACACCTAACAACACCACCACCATCACCAACAGCACAATTTCATTATAACTTTATCGAACCGCAGACATATATGTGGTTAGATGGTGCCTGAATGGATATTAATGTCATGCGTACAATGGAACAATATTTGTAATATTATGTAAACCCCCTCTTAAATATTCCTATTCACTCAAAGTAATTTTATCTGTTTTAGAAGTGTCATAAAATTATATTGTACTTAAAGAATTTGATTCAGAGTTCTTATTGTTCACTTACAGCATGTCATAAAATTATATTGTACTTAAAGCATTTGATTCAGAGTTCTTATTGTTCACTTACAGCGCTCTGGTAGCCTAGTGAACAAGGAGTTGTGGTGCTGCCAACCCAAGTTCAAACTAGACTGTTCAAATCTGCTGGTTGCTGTAGGAGAGAAAGATGGGCAGTCTCCTCTCAGGCTATTTATAACCTCTGAAAACCTCCTAGAGGGTGAGCTGTGAGTCAGTTTCAACTCACTGGCAGTGAGTGAGTGTTAATATTCACCGAGATCTCATAAATAAATAAGGAGGGGGGAAGCCAAGAACCTATTAGAAAATGGACAGAGGATTTGTTAATTAATGTAAGAAGAATTTGTAATTAATTTGTAATTAATGTAAGGTCATTAAATAGGAAAAGTCAACTTCATAATGTGAGAGGTCCAGGTTAAAACAGTAAGACAGATTTTGCCCATCAGATTAGTGAAAATGAAATGCATGAGTGCTACTGGCTAGGTAAATGATGTGAGAAAACTCTTGGTTCAATGTAAGTTTCTGTAGTCTATTCATATCTACAAAAATGTGGGATCTCTAGTGGCCTAGTGATAAGGAGTTATATGGCCAACCCAACAGCAATTGGTTCGAATCCACCAGCTGATTCTCAGGAAAAGTATGGAATCCTCCTGTGTGATTTCCAGTAGCTTCTGCAGACCTAGTGGAGGATCAGCTGTAAAGTAGTTCTGACTCAGTGGCACATAACAACAACTAAAATGTAAGTAATCTGTACTATTTAATCATCTGTGCCATAACTGGGAGTTTACCTTAACAAAAGTAAGAACACTGTTAAGATATAAAAAAACTGTTACTGTAGAGATAATTGTACATAGAAGTGTATTTTAAAGGAATGGAACTGTTCCTTGTAGGGAAATAGTTGAATATGAAAATGCATATTATAGAATAATATTCAGACCTTAAAGAGAATGAGATAAATCATTGGAAAATTATCCTGAATGTACCTTCAAGGAAAAGAATATGCAAATTGTAGAATAATACTGTTCCATATTTTGAAATATCAAGATGTTTTAAGTCTTATCCCAGAAAAAGGTGGAAAGTAATTATGCATGGAGTAGGTATGGAGAGGAGTGAGACCATCACATCTAACTTTATATATTTCTTTCTTGTTTAAATTGTTGCATGAGTGCTGCATTCATTTTTAAGTAAAACAGTAATACAAATCTTTGGAAGGAAAAAGATAGAGGAGATAAATGATCAGCTATCCAAACAAAATGACCAGTAACTGGGGACATACACAAAAACCTATTGCCTTGAAGCAAGTTTTCAACTTGTAGTGACCTTGAAGGACAGAGTAGAACTACCCACAGGATTTCTAGGACGGTAAAGCTTAATAGAAGCAGATTCCTCCTCTCTCCTGTAGAGCAGCTGTAGGTGGGTTCAGACCTGCTTAAATACTTTTAATGCCTACAAAACCTAAGTTCTTAAATGACCAGCAAAACCCAGATCATACCTGCTCACTATTGTGAAGTAAATTCCAGCTAAGTCTTCATCTTTTTTATATTATTGTTTGAAAAAAGTCATTACGTGAAAAATTCATTTTTGACCACAATAAATTTTTAACTGGAAAAAAAAATCCAACCCATTGGCTTGAGATTTTTGCTGACGTTTTGAGAATAAGAATAAGAAGGTTAAATGATAATGATTTACTCACTCACTACTATCCAGCAGATCACTGACCTTCCTTCAGTTTCTGAGGCTGTCAATTATTTGGGAGGAGATTGCCCATGTTTGTCCAGTAAAGTCACTGGTGGATTTGAACTGCTAGAGAGACACAGCTTCTGGGTTAACAGGGCAACTCCCTTCAGCCAACACCACTAGAGCCACCTTTACAGTAATTGTTTGCTGTTCATTGTTATCCAGTTGGAACTAACTCATAGTTTACTCTCCAGTGGGTTTTCAAAAGTTACACATTGCCCTAGGGAAGATTACTTATCTTTCTCTCATGCAGCCACTGGTGGACTGGAACTACCTGCCTTGCAGTTGGCACTGCAACTCCCTAGCCACTAGGCAAACAGAGTTCTTGCATTAGGTTTGTAAATTTAGATTGCCTTTCTCCCTGATAAGAGTAGAATCTGGAGCCATGAACCACAAATACATTATCACATGATGACTTACTCATTCTGTAAGTTTTATGAACATGAACTGTTTCTTTTTTTTTTAAATTTTTTTATTTTTTTATTTTGTGTGCGTGTACCGTCAAATCAGATCTGACTGGTACAGGAGGATATTGCGCCTCCTTCTCCGGCAGAGCGTCTGGTGGATTCGAACCGTGTTCCTCTGGGATTGCAGTGCAGCTTCTTGCCACTAGGCCACCAGAGCTCCCCATGAACTGTTTCTTAAGGTTACCTGTATGTGCTTTGATTTGTTTTTATGTTTTTAAAGCTAGAAAAAGCAGATAATGCACTTATGTAAGATTTGTATTATTAAATAGAATATTTTTATAATTATTTGGGCTAAAAGTATCTTTTTCACTATCCCCCAAAATAAATATAATGGTATAATTGCTGGTAATAAGAATTCAGTTTATAGTTTGTAGGTCTGTTTACATGATTTATACTCTGAAATACATTATTGTTTGCTTTTTAAATGTTATGTTGTTAGTGTTTAACATAGTAAAACTTCCAGTTGAATTTGAAAGTCTAATTGTTGTTAAATGGATTCCATCTTGTGCCAACTTAATGTTTTTATAGAGTTTTCAGGACTCTGATCTTTGAGAAGCAGATAGCCAGGCTTGTTTTCCTAGGGGCTTCTTGGTAAATTAGATCTGCTTACCTTTCCTAGGGAGCATTGGTAGCCTAGTGGCGAGAAGCTGTGGTGCAATCCCAAAGGTATGCAGTTTGAATCCATCAGCTTCTCTGCAGGAGAAGGATGGGCAGTTTTCCTCCTGTTTGATTAACTGCTTCTCTACACTCTGTAGGTCAGCTGTGATTCAGTTCACAACAACCTCTCACTAGTAGTAAAGCACTTAACTCTTTGCACCATCGTGTTATCAGTCCATTAAAGAAAAAAATATCTGAAACAGTTCCATTTCTGTAGCATGGTTGCAGATAAGTTATTTTAGAAAAAGCTGATTTACAGAAATTATTTTTAAATTAAGAAATGGCAATTTTAGATTATGATATGATTTCTAATCCATATTTATTCAGTTGTTGGAGATTTAAAACCTAATCTTCAGTTTAGTCAGGACCAACTCATATCTGACCCTCCGCTGGATTTTCAGAGAATATGAGTAACATTAGAGGATCTTTATTCTGAGGAGCAGCTGGTGGATTCAAACTGCTTGCTTTTGGGTTGACAGTGTAACTCCTTACCCACTTGTTGTTCAGTGCCATCAAGTCAGAACCAACTCTTAGGTGATCTTCCACCACTACGTTTTTAGAGGCTGTAAAATCGCCTAGGAGGAGATTGCCCGTCCTTAAAACCTAATGGAGTATTTTTTTAAAATGTTTTATAATGCTACTATTCCATTTAAGAATATGATTTTGTTAAGACATTCCATAAGTTTAAGGTTGAGCAGCTGAATATTAAATAATCTCCATTTTGAAGTTGTTGCTGTTGCGTGCCGTCAAATTGGAACAGATCATGGGAGGAGTTCACCCATCTTTCTTCCATTTTCCATTATGAAGTAGGTTTGCTGATTATTTGATGAATAAATATAAGATTGGAAAACAGCATGGTCTTGTATGAAACGATGATTTACTCAAAATTTTGAAAATAGAATACTTGTAAAATTTGATTAGCATTATGACGTTGTATAACACACATGTCTCTGCCCTACCCTCCCCTTCCAAATGACTGGAAGTTCTACTGTCATCTCTAATAAACAATGTAGGCACTACTCTTACCAATTATTCGCATTTGGAAGTTGTTTTTGTTAATGTGCCATTGAGTCATTTACAACTCATAGCAACCCTGTGTACAACAGCTCTGAACTTTGCTCTATCCTGAGCCAACCTCATTGTTTCTGATACATCTAATCCCACTACCCTGGTCACTGCATCAATTCATCTCATCTAAGGTCTTCCTCTCTTGTGCTGTATATGATGTCCCTTTCCAAAAACTGGTCCCTCCTTGCAACATGCCCAAAGTATTTCAGATGGAGTTTTAGAATTCTTGCCCCCAAGGAGCACCCTAGTCTCACCCTCTCCAGGATGGACCTGTTTGTTCTCTTAGCAGTCCATGGTATATTTAGTACTGTTCTCCAGCACCACAACTCAAAGGCATCAATTCTCCTTCTATCATCCTTCGTAATTTGGAAGTAATAGTGTATTAATTCCACTTTAGGGGGAGGAGAGAGAAGAGTGTCATATGCTTTTTTAAATGAATGTTTGAAAAGTCCATTTTAACTTTTTTTAAGCTTACATAGCTGAATAATTTGATAGCTAATTATTATCTGTAGTATAATAAAGAGATCTTTAGACAGTTTGCTTAAAATAATCTCCATAAATACTGAGATGACTGATGTATATTCTGTCATACATATAAACACTTAAAGAATCAATGTTTAAGCAAATTGCTGATAATAGTGTTTCTAATAATTGGCTTTTGTGGATTATTAGAGTGGCCTGGATGGGTTTTAACCCATCTGCTAATCCAGGGGAAGTGCGTTGGATTCACCAGCTACTCTGCAGGAGAGAGATGGAGTATCTTGATTTATAGCCTCTGAAAATGCACCTAGAGGGTCATCTGTGAGTCAGTTCTGACTCCAGGGCAGTGAGAGAGAGGGTAGTATTAATAAAACAACTAGAATTTAGTTAATCATTTCACAATTTTGAATGTATTTGATTTTGCTGGTCATAATCAGAAACAGGAGATTAAATTTTTGTGTCTCTCAGTTTAAGTATCAACATTTAACATCCATGGTTATAATTTTATATTCATAATTGTGCTGTAACTGTAACAGGCAAAGTAAAAATATGGACAGCTGTGTTCTTTAGCATGTTCTTCAATTCTTGCTGTTTGTGATTACAACTTCGATAATGGTAAAATCTGATAAAAGATTGTCAAGCTCTTTTTTAGTTCTGATTATTGGGAGTATCTGTGTACTTTGTAGAAATAGATACTAAATGATACTGTTACTTATATATATGGTGGTAGTGTAATGTGCCCTCCAGTCAACTACTACTCCTGTGGACTCTGAACCATAACTCTGAGCCCTGCCCTATCCAGAACCAGTGCCATCTCTCTGATGCACCTGTCCCCGTTACCACAGTCACTGTGTCAGTCCATCTCATCCAGGGTCTTCCTCCCTTAACACTGCCCCTCCATCCTGTCAAGAATGATTTCCTTCTCCAAGGACTGGTTCCTCTTGACAACATCCTTGAAGTATGGAAAACGGAGTTTCAAAATCCTTGTTTCCAAGTAGCAACTTGATTTCATTCTCTCCAGGACATAGCATAAGCAATAAATAATTGTTTATTTTAGAGCCCTATAACATTTCCTTTCTCAAAACATATTAATAATTATATTAAGAGAAATTGTTTTTCAGCATCACATTTTCTTTTGTTTAGCATGAATAATTCATCAACTTTTCTTAGAAAAAGTTACCAGGTGCATTTACACCGAAGATTAGGATTAAAAAAAGTATAGTCTGTATGGTGGGTTCATGACAATTCAGAAATTTATAATGGCTTGCCTACCTCTCTTTAACTAAATATTTGTTTTATATTTTCTTGGTATGATTTTATGAGGGAAGATTAACTTTTTGAAAGATAACAGATAATATGTACTTAACTTTTTTCTGTTTCTGCTCTTTTAAAATTAGGAATCAAGTACTGGAAATGTTTGATCATGCTTATGGTAACTATATGGTAAGTAGAAAGCTTATCTTTCCATGCCATTTATATCTGCTGGTTGTTGTTACAGTTGGGAATTTTGAAACTTGAATTAATAGCATTTTTGAAAGGAAGAGAGTCTTTTAAAAACAGGATCAATAGGATAATGGAATATTCTTGTTTCCTTTTCTCAGGGAACCAATTTACTAAGTTGGTGAGAATAAATTGAAATAAAATTATAAAACTATATTTAAATAATTTTTCTTTGAAAACAACAAAGAGTGCTTTAACTAGCTAGATATTATGCACTTAAAAATGAACAAAATCTTATCTCACCATAACAGAAATTATTATCTTATTTTTTAAAAACTAAGCTCAATACTGTCATGTCAGAGCCAACTCATAGCTGATCTTCCAGAGGTTTTCAGAGGCTGTAAATCGTACTTGAGGAGATTGTTCATCTTTCTCCCTTAGAGCTGATTTATGATAGTAAGTAGCTCTGGTGGCCTACTGGTAAGAAGCTGTGCTGGAAGAAGAAATGGGGGAAAGATGGGCAGACCCCGCTTGTGTGATTTACTGCCTCTGTAAAGCCACTGGAGGTCAACTGTGGGCCCATTCTAACTCAGTGGTACACCAACAACTGCTTAGAACAAAAACTGCCCCCCAAACCTTGTCCAAATTATAGTGGATTGATTTTTGAATGGAAATATATTTTGTTTTCTAGGTCTGCTGATTGATACTGTTCTAAAATGTTTCAGTGCTCACTTAAGATGAGATAGCGAACTTTGGTGGCTTGGTCAGTAGGAAATTAGATCATAATGCAAAGGTGGTGCCTCTCTGCTGGTTCAGGTCCACTAGAGACTTTGAAGGAGAAATATGGGCAATTTCTTTCTGTGTGATTTACAGCTTTGGAGACTCACTAGGGGGTCTTTTATAAGTCAGTTCTGACTTCATGGCAATTGCTTTGAATTTTCTTTTTTTAACAGATGAAATAACAAGCAAATTTCAGCATTCAGAAGAATGTTCCCATGCAAATTTGTATAATTTTGCAATAATTTTAATCAAATTGTCCTAACAATGGCTTCCTATACCGTTTTTTTTTCCTTTTTGAAATACGACAGTAGAATTTTTTTTTTAAATTCTAAACCCAATGCCATCAAGTAAAATATGACTCCTGTCAGCCCTGCAATAGAGTAGAACTGCCCGAGGGTTTTCAAGGTTGTAGCTCGACAGAAGCTGAGGGTTCTTGGGGCTGCAGCTTGACAGAAGCCGAGGGTTCCCAGGGCTGTAGATCCACAGAAGCTGAGGGTTCTCAGAGCTGTAGATCCACAGAAGCCGAGGGTTCTCAAGGCTGTAGCTTGACAGAAGCCAACTCCCTTGCCTTTCTCCTGACTCCTGAGCAGCAGCTGGTGGGATCTAGCCACAGACATTTTCATTAGCAGCTGAATGCTTTGACCATTATGCCACCAATATTCCTTTCTTTTGTGACTGGAGCCTATAAAAAATATGGCTCAGAAAAATATGGCAGAAAACTAACTTTTATTTATTCTGCTTTAAATAGTTATGAACTGATCCTTGGAATCTATTTTTCATCATGTATTAACCAAAATATCTAATTGTATCAATATCATTATCTATGAACCTTTAAATATATCAGTTTTGTGCTTTTTTGTGGTTTTAAATATGTTTTCTGTACTCTTTGTTTTGCTTTATTTTGCATACTTTTCAAGAGCACATACTAAGTTTTTAATAAATGTTTTTAAAACTGAATAGTGGTGAAATTTTGGGTATTTTTAACCCAGTTTAAAATTTTTACTTGTTAAACTTTTTTCAAGACCTCTATCTTTCCATTAATAATATTGCTTTAAAAATAATTTATCCCAGTAAGTCATAATTTTAGACTGGCAAATCTAGACTGATGGTCTGGAGATAACCCAGTAGATTCATTCTGCTTTTCTCAAACTGTAGCTGTCTAATAAATGTATACATTTGGTTCCAAAGTAACATTAAATAGTATAGAGCTAGCTCTGTGCAATATGTCTTTCTGAGAGGAATCCTGTATAAAATATAGTATCTTTAATACTGTGTTTCTTATAAGGTATGCCTCCTCCTACTGGGATCATGTGAGTTATGACAATTAGCAACATTGTAGGACAGAGTAGAACTACCTGTTGGATGTCCAAGGCTGTAAATCTTTACGGAGCAGATTGCTGCCTACTCCCATACAGCCACTGCTGGGTTTGAACTGCCAACCAAATGTTTCATGTACAGCATCACTAAGGTTTCTCTGAAAGATAGAAACGGCAAAAAGTTCTACCAATACGGCTTTTTCCTTTCTACTGAGTATACTTAATTATGTAATGGATCTGTGACAGAGCAGGTACCAAGGGCACCTCTCAGAGGACTTCTTGACCCAGTTCCTATTGGAACCTAACTTTTGGCTACAATTTACTACCAGTGAGATCTGAGGGAGTATGAAGGGGAGGGAGTGTATGAATGACACTGATGTGTACTTCAGTGTAATTCATATTTAGAACTGTTGAACTAGTTTGCAACATGAATAACTTTTAAAAAGATATATTTTATATTGGTTTGCTTACAAAGCTCATACACATTGCATTTCACACTATTCTTCTTTTCATACAATTATTCCCATGCATTATGTTTTACAATGTATTTTGGGCTGTGCTTAATCTTTGTGAGGTTTTAAAACTCGAGATTTAGTCTAGAATTCACACTTTAAATTCTTAACTAACATTAAACAGCTCTAAAATATTTAAGTCCTAGGGCCTTGTTTTTGTTATTTGAAGTCACTTGAATATTTTTCTAGTTCCTACACTGTTAAAATATATACTGCTGTTAAAGTATATAGGTTTTGGATTTTGAGGATTTTTACTTTAAATCCTGTCTTTCCTATTTAAGAGCATGGACCCTAAACAATGCATTTAACCTCTCTGAGTTTTTTATTCCTATGTAAAATAAATATGATTACAAAGGCACAACACTTAAGCATCCCGTGGCTGACTGAAAGACTAGAGGCTCAAACTCACCCGTGAATGCTATAGAAGAAAGACTTGGTGTTTTATCCTGTAAAACTGAGAAAACCTCCTGGGGTAGTACCACTCTTACCACAAGGGGTTGGTATGAATAAAAATTGCCTTGATAGTACCCAATAACAACAGCATTGTAGACTAGGATTTTTCAGAAAATTTTGCTGTGAATTTTGAAGAGGATAATTCTAATTTCTTGTAGTCAGCTGTCTACTTAGCTCAAATATAAAATACTTCATAGATGATTATTGTTCTTGGTAGGTGCCATTGAGGTGAGTAAGACTAATAGCGACTCTATTGAAGAACAGATCTAAACCCTGTCCCATCCTGTGCCAACCTCATTGTCTCTGACACTCTTGAGCCCGTTGCTGTAGTCACTGTATCAGTCCTGGTTGAGAGTCTGTCCTTTACCACCCCTCTACCTTTCCAAACATGATATCATTCTCCAAGGAATAACCTCTCCTAGCTGCATGCCCAAAGTATGTGAGATGGAGCTTTATCATCCTTGCCTCCAAGGAGCACTCTGGTTGTAACTTCTGCGAGACACATGATAAGCTTTTAATAATCCTTCAAGGTTTTTCCTTACTGCTCACTAAATTTACTCCTAATATCACTCTTGAGTCTAGTCTATGATTAGAACAATTCTTTTTAACCTTCTTGGTTCCTGGGAAGTCAGTTGTGTCTTCCAAAGACCAATGTAATACAATTAAGAACAAGAATCTGGAAATATGGGGCAGATTGCATGTGATTGTCTTGGCTGTACCTTCTACCAGTTTAGTTATAATCCTAGTTACCTACTCTCTCTGTACCTGGAGACAGACAATGGTTTGCCTGTCTTTCATCATTGTTCTAAGGGTTAAATAAATTATAATTAAAGTCCTTAAAACCACTATTTGGCAGATATTGTTGTTAGTACAGTACAGGCACATTTACTCCCACTCATAGGGAGTTTTGTTGGCCTAGTAGTTAAGGAGTTGCTATGCCAACACAAAGACAGGTGGTTCAAATCCACCAGCTGTTCTGTGGAAGAATATGGGCAATCTCTTTCCATGTGATTCACAGCCTCTGAAAGCCTGTTGGAGGGTCGGCTATGAGTTGGCTCTGACTCATCGGCCATGACTTTGGCACAGTGACCTTGTGTACGCAGAATGAAACATTGCCTGGCCCTGCACTAGCCAACCTCACATCTCCACTGTGCTTCAGCCCATTATTGCAGCCACTGTGTCCATTCATGCTGTGTCCATTCAAGCTCTTCCTCTTCTTCACTGACCTTGACTTCACAAGGCCTAATTAATGTCTTTCTCTTGGGCCTGACCCCACCTGATAACATACCCACTATATGAGATAGCCACTCGCCATCTTTATTTATAAAGAGTACTCTAGCTACACTTCTTCTGAGATATATATTTTCTTTCTTTTGATAGTCTGTGGCGTATTCAATATTCTTGACCACCACCGCAACTCAAAGGCTTCAGTTCTTCATTGGCAAATAAGAAGCACCAGATAAGGAGCTTTGTTGGCACTGTCCAAAGTGAGCTGTGAATCTCTGGAGGTTCAGCTCCACCAGTGGCTCCACAAGAGAAAGATGGGTAGTCTCTTTCCATTAAGATTTACATCCTCGGAAACCAAGCAGAGGGACACTATGAGTTAGAAGTAACTCAACGACACTGAGTTTGGTTTTCTGATTTCTATGTAAGAGTTTACTATTTACTGCTAGTGCTAATAGCTTATCATTATTCATTCTCTGTCTAATATTGAAATTACCCTCCTTAGTAAGGTTCATCCTGACTTTAACACGAACTTGTCTCCCAGATTGTACATAATACTTCATTAAAGTACACATATTCTTTTCTGTTCTGAGCATATGTCTGGCCTTTTAGCTTACTTTTTCCTTTCCTTTTCTTTGATTTCCAAGATTCTGTTTTTTCATAACAATGCCCGTACCTACCACCTTTAAGTGGATTCTTTTATCTTCATCTGTGGAGTGACATGATTTTCTGATTTTGTCAATGATTGACATTTTAACAGTTTAACAGCTGTATTTGACAGATATCTAGCCCCAGTCAGACTGTACAATTTATCCACAGTGAATTGCACAGATGGTTTTCTCTTCCCCAATTAACATGCAATTTGATGTTTATTTTTGTAATTCTTGTGTGACCTTATTGAACCTTAGATCACAGCCTCTTGATGATTTCTTTTAGCATGTTTTGAGCACTTGGTTCAATTTGCAGATCAATTTAGATGACAAAATGACATGCATTTGGACTCCTTGGATGTGAAACGTTTTTAGATTTGACATTGGTAGGTCTAATCTTTGTCTTTCCCTTTTTTCCTGTCTTTATAGACATTAGTACTTTGGTAGAGCTCTACATTATTAATAAACTTGAAAAGAGTTGGTAGGCACAGTTGTATTTAACTTACGGGATCATACCTAATAGCCACCTTGAAACTTGATTATTAAAATGGTAAAATTCAAAAAAGCAGTTTAAAGTAGTTCTATAGTATTGAGTTAATTCTGTTTCATTTAACTCTGCAGGAGTCAGATTCTCTCTATAGTTTCCAAAACTCTAAAGTAATCTTTCAGAGTAAGATTCTCTGTAGAATTTCCTAAGCTGTTAATCTTTATGAGAGAAGATCTCTAGGTCTTTTCTTGCAAAGACACAGTCAAAGTCAAGTAATTGCCATAAAGTCAGAACTGAATCATGGCTGAGCCTTCAGCAGGTTTTCAAAGGCTGTAAACTGCACGAGAAGAGATTACATCTCTTTCTTTCTCCGAGTAACTGGTGGATTTGAACCACCTGCCTTTGGGTTGGTAACGTAACTCTTTTACCTATTAGACCACCAGAGCTGGCTTAACTATAAGGTATATGTAAAACCAAAGGAACTCTTACTTCCTGGTGGTAAGAAGTTGTACTGCCACCCCAAATGGAAGTGCTCTGAAGAAAAAAAGATGGCAAGTCTCATCCCATGTAATTACAGCCTTTGAAAACCTGCTAGAGAGTCATCTATGAGTTGCTCCCAACTCAAAACAATAACAATGAAACCAAAATGGCAGTCTACTTCCTAAAGATTCAGAGCCTTGGGAATCCCTGTGGAGCAGCCCACTCCTGCTGAGTCAAAATCCACTCAGCAGTGGTTGGTATACATTGATCTAGTGGATCTTAGTGGTATTACATTGTGATTTTCATTATATTTTTCTGATTACTAATGATTTTGGAAACCTTTCTGTGTGCTTTT
This sequence comes from Elephantulus edwardii, assembly GCF_000299155.1. Lineage (NCBI taxonomy): Eukaryota > Metazoa > Chordata > Mammalia > Macroscelidea > Macroscelididae > Elephantulus > Elephantulus edwardii. The sequence continues at coordinate 17,440,447 of NW_006399811.1, read as the reverse complement.
TTGGTACTTCTGAGTCATTTCTTTATCATATATAGTTTTGTGGATTTTTTTCTCTCCCAGTCTTTAGTTTGCCTTTTAGTTTTTTGTCCCCCCCACCCCCCGGTATCTTTTAAGTGCAAAATTTAAATTGTGATCAAATCTAACTTATAATATTTACTTTTATGTTTTGTTCCTTTCCTAGACTGCTAAATTTTTTTTTAAATTTAGCTTAAGTTCACAAATTTAACATCATAGGGTTGCTGTGTTCTTCTATTGTTTATAGGATTTTCAGAGGCCTGCTGTTTGAGCAGTGGATGGCTAATTCTTCTTCCTGGTCTGTTTTGATCTGAACACTCTACTAAAACCCATCAACAATGGGTGGCCCCTTGGGCATTGGACATATTGTTGGCACACCCTTTAGCATCATAGCACCCACAAGTTACCTCAGTATAGCAAACTGACAGACAAGTGCTATACTAATTAGAATAATGATAAATAAGCAAGAATACAGATCTCAAAGCAACAGGGAGGTGCCAGAAGTACAAGCTGGATTCAGAAGAGGTCTGGCACCCAAGATATTATTGTCACTATCAGATGGATTCTGGCTGAAAGGAGAGAATACCAGAAGAATGCCTATTTATTTTTTATTATCTATGCAAAAGCATAGATAATAGATAACTGGGATAATTGGGATGGGAGTGTCAGAGACAGTGCCATTGGAGTTTAGGGCTGTTGTACATAGGGTCCCTATGAGTTGCAGGCGACTCGAGGGCACATAACAAACAACAACATGCAAAAGCATTTGATGTGTAGATCATAACAGGTTATAGCTAACATTTAGAAAAATGGGAATCCCAGAACACTTAATTGTACTCATGCTAAACTATACCTAGACCATGATGCTGTTGTGTGAACAGAGTCACAGAACAGTGTTGCTATTGCTGTTATGTGCCATTGATTGAGTCAGCTACATCTCATAGTGACCCTATGTGCAGTTGCTCGGAACCCTTCTCTATTCTGGGCCAATCTCACTGTCTTCAGAATTATTTTGATATTCTAGATTCTTTGTATTTCTGTGTAAATTTCCAAATCATATTTTCAGTTTCTGTAAAAGAGTCTGTTAAACTTTTGATTTAGACTAAGTCTAATCTATAGGTCAACTTTCGGGACAATTTAATTTTTTTTTAATTTTTATGGTCAATTGATTTTTTTTT
>NW_006399811.1:17420261-17433739 GCF_000299155.1 Elephantulus edwardii | reverse complement strand
TAGAAATATAAGAAATTTTTATGTGTTGATTTCTGTATCCTGTAACCTTGTTAAACTCAATTATTTCTAGTAGTTTTTTGGAAGGTCTTTACTGTCTTCTTAAGGAAAACCATGTAATCAGAAAACAAAGAGAGCTTTACTTTTTCCTTTACAGTCTATATGCCTTTTATATATCTTCTCTCTCAAAATTGTTCACAGCTTTAGTTTGCTTGGCTCCACAGTCAACACTCTGAGAACCAGTAGCCAGGAAATTAAAAGACATATTGTCATGGGAAAGTTTGCTGTTAGGGACCTCTCCAAAGTACTAAAGAGCCGTGGTGTCTCTCTGAAGACTAAGGTGCGTCTGATACAGGCCATGGTCTTTGCCATCACTTGTTATGCATCAGAGTTGGACAATGACTAAGGAGGATAGAAAGAGAACTGATACCTTTGAGCTTTGGTGCTGGAGAAGAGTATTGAGGGTACCATGGACTGTTAGGAAAACAAACAGATTCATCCTGGAAAGGGTTAAGCTGGGCGGATCCTTGGAGGCAAGGATTCTGAGGCTCCGTCTAACATACTTTGGACATGTTGTAAGGAAGGACTGGTCCTTGGAGAGGGACATCATGCTTGGTAGGGTGGAGGGACAGCACAGGAGAGGAAGGCCCTCTATGAGGTGGATTGATTCAGTGACTGGGGTAATTGGGATGCGTGTTTCGGAGACAGAGCAGAGTTTAGGACTGTTGTACATAGGGTTGCTATGAGTCGCAAGTGACTCGACGCCACATAACAACAACAGTACTTCCAATGTTTAGAATTGAATAGATTGAATAGATTAGATGTGGTAAAATCTTTGGCTTGCTCCTAATATAAGGAGAAAGCAGTTTTTCTGTAGTTTTTCTGTTATTAAGTTCTAGATGTATTTTTTATCAAGCCAAACGAGTTTTACTTCTAATTTGCTGAAGATTTTCATCATGAAAGGGTACTAAATTTTGCCAGATGGCCTTATTTTCATTTTTTGAGATGACCTTTTAAAAAAACATGTTCACAGGACTTTATTTGACTATGGGATTATTATTTATTGTTTATCTAATATAACATTATTTCATGAATCTCATTGACTAAAATAAAACTAAGATGATGTTAAAGTCTTTAGTAACTTTCATTTTCATCAGACTTTGAATAAAAGGAACCTAGCACTGTAGTTTGTTAGGCATTAATGCTGCTAACCCAAAGCCTGGTTCAAATCCAGCTGCTGTTTTGCAAAATAAAGATAGCCAGTTTCCTCTTGTAAAAATTTAGCCATAAGAAGCTTGATGGAGTGTTGAAATGAGTTGGTACTGACTTGGCCATAGCAGGGTTGGCTAGCTTTTAACTTGAAGGACAGACTGCTTTGTATTCTGCAGTAACTGATATACAGCCTTGTGAAACAACTGCATTTTTATTACTTAGTTCTGCTTGCTGTTGAGAAATACCCCATAAAATTAGCCACCTAAAAGAACAGTGAATGTTCAGTGTAGATTGTGAGTCCACTGGTTTAGTTGTTTAGATAAATTGAATCCCTGAAAAACAGATTGATAAGTGATTAAATAACAGACAAAAGAGAAAAGGAAATCTTGGCTTTAGGAGTGACAAACAGAAATGATAAATTTGCGGGTTCAATAGTAACTGCATATGCTGTCATAACTATGGTCAGTCTCCTCACGTGCAGGCAACTGCCTCTGAAAATATGCTGGAGGGTCAGCTGTGGGTTGGTTCCAGCTCAGCGGCACACAGCAGCAACAAGAAATCAGTAATTAGCCTGTGGGATAAATAGCTTATTAAGTATCTTATAAAGAAGTTTTTAAAATTTTATGTTATAAAAGAATATCTTATGTGCCTCAAGGAGAGAAGTGTTTAACAATAAAGAGCTGCAGTAAAAATTTTAAAATGCATATCACTCTGTTAGAAATAAAGTAGATTTGACATTTTCAGTAACTTCCCTGCTTATGTTATGTTATACTTTTATAAGTTATTTGTAGTCGAATAAATCTTTCTTTGCTTAGTTTTGAAATTAGTTTTACTAAAAGGTCACTTTAAAAAAAGATATTGATTTGCTTACAGATTTCATATACTTTTTGTCTCACACTGTTTTTCATTCACATGTGTTTTATACAGTCATTCCCATTCATTGTATTTTTTAAAATTAATCATCACTGTACTATGCTCACCATTACCCTGTGTCTTCAGGTCCCTTCTGGATCTTTCCCATTTCCTTTACCCCCTCCCCCTGGCTACCAAATTGTGCAACCCTGTGATTTTGCCCCTATATTTCCTTACCAGTCTCTTCTCACCGCTTCCCTCCTTGGATCCCCATACATATATTTACTAGTTATCCTTCTATTTTTACAAATATGGTCTAATGTAGTATTTCTTATGAGACTGAGTTAGTTCATTCAGCATAATGCTCTCCAGTCTCTCCCAGGTTGTGTACTGTTTTTCAAAATTGTTGCTCCTGAGTGCTGCATAGTATTCTGCTTTGTGAATGTACCACAGTTTCTTAATCCATTCAGTTGTGGTTGGACCTTTGAGCTGTTTCCATATTCTTGCAGTGGTGAAAAATGCTGCTGTGAGCATTGGTGTACAAATCTCCCTTTGTGTTTCCATTCTAATTTCTTTGGGGTGTATTCCTAGTAATGGAATAGCTAGGTCGTATATAGTTTCCTTGTTCAGCTTTTTGAGGAAACACCAGACTGCCTTCCAGAGTGGTTGAACCATTTTATGATTCCACCAAGAGTGTATGAGAATTTCCACCTCTCCACCTTATCTCCAACATTTATTGCTTGTTACTCTGCTAAACTTTTCACTGCTACTAGGGTGAGATGGTATATCATTGTGATTTGGATTTGCATCTCTTATTGCCTGTGATTTTGAACATTTCTTCCTGTGTCTGTTGGCCATCTGAATGTCTTCCGTTTGTGAAAAGTCTTTCCATGTCTTTTGCCCATTTTGTAACTGGTTTATCAATCTTTTTTCTTCTGGAGGCTCAGTAGTATTCTGTAAACTTTTCTTTTGAGACCCTTGTTTGAGATGGCATTGCCAGAACAACAATCTAACCCCACAGCCTCTAAAAGGAAATGATAAGAACAAGAGCTAAAAGCAGTGATATAGAAAACAGAAAAACAGTTGAAACCAAATCAACAAATCTGGAGCTGGTTTTTCGAAAGGGTCCAGAAAATTGACAAACCATTGGCAAACTTAATGAAAGAACAGAGAAAGACACAAATAACTTCATTAAGTAATAATAGAGGTGGCATCACAACAGAAACAGAGGGAATTAAATCTATAATATTGGAATCTTATGAAAATCTATACTCTGACATACCAGGGAGCTCTTGGGGTGGCAAAAGCTGCACTGCAATCCTGAAGGCACACAGTTTGAGGTCACCAGCTGCTCCATGGAAGAGGGATGGGCAGTATCCTCCCATACTATTAACTACCTCTGAAAACCCACCATAGAGTAGGCTATGGGTTGCTTCCGATTCTGTGGTACACAACAACAATATACTTTGATTTGAAAATCTAGAGAAAATGGATAAATTCCTTGAAATTCATGCCCGGTCCTCATTGATAGAGACAGATGTAGACCACTTGAACACACCCATCACAAAAGAAGACACTGAGCAGGTCATAAAACCTTTTTCTAATGGGGTAAAAAGGACATTTTTGAAATGCTTATCCTGACTTTCTTGTTTGGAGCAGTTATTTCACTTCAAAACCCCAATAATTTTAAGAGTTTCATGTGGAAAAATTATAATTTTATCTCTGGATTTTGGTTTTGCCATTTCACTCTTCGGTAAGCATTTTTTTTTCTTAGTGTATGTAAGGACTTATTATCACCTAAATTTTTCTGAGTAATAATTGTTAGAAGTTTTTAGTGACTTCAAGTCCTTTCAGTAGAAATAATTTGACACCATTTATAGAAATAAATTACTGCAAAGAGGAAGTATTTAGCAAGTCAAATAGCCAGAATTGTTGAGGTCTGGGAAGTCTATTTGCCATGTATGCAATGCATTGCACTACACTAGATTTATGCAAACTAACTGTACTTTCCTTTGTGGTTAACATGAAGAAAAGGCTATGTCTTTATTTTTATGCTTAATCTTGAAGTAACAGAATGTGTTTTTTTAAAAATTTTATCCTGAATCATTTACAAAGTTTGGGCACATTGTTTTTCACAAAAGATCCTTCCCGTTTTCTTCATCCAATTTTTTACTTGATTCAGAGCTCTCATATTTGGTTATTCTGATTGGCGATTGCTATTTTTTTTTTTTTCTTTTATCTGAATAAGAAAAAAGCTCAGGTTTTGTATTTCATGTTTGAGATTAAATATTTGTGTATGTATGTTTTGAAAGCCCCTAAAAATATTGGAAGCTTTCTAAGCATGTTTTAAATACTAAGGAAGTCATTATGAACTAAAGAAAATTTCAGTGATTGCTTTCAAGATCTATCAGCAGGGAACACTGCATGGTTTAAAATTAAGAAGGGAGTGTGTCAGGGTTGTATTCTCTCTATATACCTATTTAATGTGTGTGCTGAGCAAAGTATTCCAGAAACTAGACTGTGAATTGAACTGTGGCATCAGGATTGAAGGGACACTCATCAGTAACCGCATTATGCAGATGATACAACCTGCTTGTTAAATCTGAGGAGAACTTGAAGCACTTGTTGCAGGAGATCAAGGAATGCAGCCTTTGGTATCGATTGCATCCTAATGTCAAGAAAACCAAGATTTGTACTACTGGACCAATAGGCGACATGATGGATGGAGAAGAGAGTGAAACTGTCATCAGCTTCATCTTGCTTGTGTCCAAAGTTAACACTCTTGATACCATCAGTCAGGAAATAAAGAGATACATAGCACTGGGAAAATCTATAGTTAGGAACCTCCCCAAATAATTGAGGCATAATGATGACAGTTTCAACTTTGTTTGATTCGGGCCATAGTCTTTCTGATCACTTGTTAAGCATCTGAAAGCTGTACAGGTAGTAAGGATGGCTAAAGAAGAAGTGATGTCTTTTAGCTGTGGTGTTGGAGTATTTTGGCTGCACCCTCTCCAAGACATTATCTGTTTGTTCTCTTGGCTGTCCATTGAGTGCTCATTACTCTTCTCCAGCACCACAGATTTAATGTTGAAGCATATAAATAATACAATGGTGGCTTAGTGGTAGGAGTTGCACTGCCAACCGTAATTCACACAGTTCTAATTCACCAGCTGCTCTTCGAGAGAAAGATGGGCAGTCTCCCTCATGTAGTTTACTGCCTCTGAAAATGTCCAGCGGAAGGGTCAGCTATGAGTCGCTTCCAACTCAATGGTACCTAATGACACCAACCTCTAAATGTTTCTCATAATCACAGTTTTTTAGTATAAAAGAATTTCTCAGGCTTTTTTCCTGGTGAAGAAATTACAAAGTTCAGTAAGTCTGTTTCTTTCTTTTTCTGTTAAGACTGGATTCCATTAAGTGGAGATGGTCTAGCCCAGTTTCACTGAAGAAAGCACCCAAGTTAAAGGAGTGCTGGTAGCTTAGTAAGGAGCTCTGGTGGTGTCGCTGCTAACCAAATGGCCATGTGTCTCCGGCAATTCGAAGCTATCACCACCTCCTCAGGAGAAAGATGGACAGTCTCTTCTTGCTCAGATTTTACAGCCTGGGGAACTGGTGCAGTATTGCCTTGAGTCAGTAGGTTTTTTTTAATTTGATGGCTTAGTGCATTAAATGTTGACCTACAAACTGAAACATCTATGATTTGAATTTAGTAGGTGTAGGGTCGCCATGAATCAGAACTGGCTTGATGGCAGTTGGTTCGTTTTTAGTTCCTGGATTAGTCCCATATAGTGATGTCAAACAGCAACATCTGCCATATACTTTAGACATTAACACAGCTCTTACTAAATCTTTATTCCTAATACCCATGTTGCTCTTGATGCAGTCTTATCTCCCTTATTCCACTTACTTTTAGTACTTGAAATTTTCTTTTCTTGATATGAGTTACAATTGATTTGATGGTGGTGGGTTTTCTTGCTTGCTTTGGTTCACCTATTTGAGCCAACATTTTAATTTAATCCAACATTGTAATGTGTTTTTAGGGGGTATGAGGGAAGGGTTTTGGATTTGCTTTACCACAATCAAGATTGGAAATGCTGTGGTGTTATTTTCTAAAGAAATTATGTCCATTCACAATAGTAACCCAACCAAACAGGAACCGACTGTCCTCGAGTCAGGTCTGACTAATGGCACCTCGCAGTCTGGTTTCCAAGGCTGTCAGTCTTTATGGGAGCAAATGGCCCATCTTTCTCCCTTGGAGTGGCTGATGGTTTTGAGCATATAACCTTTTAGTTTGCAGCGCAACACATTACATGCTACATTGTCAGGGCTCCTGTAATAACTTCGTGAACTCAAAAACCAATTGGTATTGAGTCAGTTCCAGCTCCTTGCAACCCCATATACATCACAGTAGAACTGGGCTCCATAAAGTTTTCAATGTACGATAGGAGCACAGCTATAAAAAAATGTAGTAATGATGTGTGTAAGAAAGTATTTGGAAAAATTTGTAATAATAAGTGCCAATCTTAATAATAGTTATCACTAGAGACTGAGGATGAAGGAAGGAAAAGCACCGTCTTTTTTGTTCTTACATTACTTGGGGTTTCCCCAAGCATATGTTATAATTGTATTAACATTTTCTTAAACCTCCCACAAATTGTAAAAAAAGTAAAATTCGAGTAACTTTTTTTTTTGCCTTTCAGTTTTCAGCTATTATAAGATTGTAATCTCTAAATGATATATGCTTTGTCTTATTTTTCTTAGTGACTCATTATGGTCTTCCTTGCAGGAACATGCTTACCCAGCTGATGAACTCATGCCTTTAACCTGCAGAGGTCGAGTTCGAGGCCAGGAGCCAAGTCGTGGTGATGTGGATGATGCCTTGGGAAAGTGAGTATTTACACAATGACATAGCATCTCAAAGTACTTAAGTATTAGATTTTTTTAAGGAAGCAATTTATAATCAGATTTCTGGGGATTGACTAAACTTTTAAGTCTTTTTGTTGAACAATACATTAAACTTTCATTTCCTTACGTCTTCATTTATAAAACTTACCTCCTACATCTGTGAAAAGCTATGCTACTTTCTTTTCCATTTGCAAAAAAAACCCCTAATGAATATTTTTACTCATCTTAAAAGACATCTTGATACAGTGAACATAAATGTAATGCTAAGACTTTTCTGATTCTTTTGCTTTATTAATTATGTTGTACTAAGAGTCAATAGGATATAAACATTCTTGAGTGAAATATTTAGAATTCTAATGGTTTGTATCTTGTTATACTTGTTTCTTAGATTTTCTTTGACACTGATTGATTCTTTGGACACTCTTGTGGTATGTTTGGTTATTTTTGTATTTATTTTTTAAATGTCATAGTACCCATACTAACTACTGTGAATATTATTATAATAATAATACAGTAATTATGAATAGAAACCATTAGAATTTAATTTGCTATCTTTGCTCTAAAGAATTGATAATGTCAAGTAGACATCAAGTAGAATTACTTAAAATAGTGAAGATACTCAGTTTGTGGAGATAGCAGATTATGTGATGGCACTTTAATTACAAAATGTAATAAGTTAGATTTCTTTCCTTTGATCAAGGAAGTGTTGAAGTTTTTGGAAGAAAGAATTTTAGAAAATATTATTGCTACTCTTCTAAATAATCCATGTTGTTGTTGCTACTGTTAGATGCCATTGGGTTGACTGTGATTCCTTGGAACCTTGTGAACAACAGCTCTGAACCTTGTCCTATCCTGCATTGATATGCGTATATGTGAATACTGAAACTGTTCAAATTTTTATAGATTGTGCTTATACATAAATATTTTGTTTCCCCAGTAGCAACTTGTAGCAAAAAATCATCAATTTTAACACTTTTTGACCTCATAATATACAGCATATAAATAAATTCTGGCTATGGGTAGTTTGTAGTGGCGGAGAGGGAAATGTAAGTTCCAGGTGTCTTAGGTGTCATGGCTTCTAAATGTAGTGTCTTACTAGTTTTGGGGTTTTTTTTTTTAGCTTAGTTTTGTTTTCCATTCTCAGATCATCTAAGGTACAAAAATAGATTGACTTCAAGATTTTCTCAATTTTGAGGTAATAGCTAAGTATTGATTAATATTAAATCTTAAGGGTAGCAGAAATTATGTGTAACTAGAATTTTCTACCTGATAATGTTTCTGTATTCTTCTTTTACTGGGATATTTTTTATTAGCTCAGAGATTATAAATTCTAACTGTCCCTTAGGACCAAGTTTAGGAAAAAAGAAAACAGACGAGGGCTTCTCTCCAGATAGTCTCATTTAATTGTCCCAGAGCAGAGTTGAACCTCATTATTTATTCCTCTACAGCTTATTTTGTGGTGTTTTTTTTAAATTTTATTTATTTTGTGGTTCTAAAATACATCCATGACTGAAAAAAAATTATATCTTTATTGGGTAATTTCTGGAAATTAATAGAATGTGCATATTTGCTCTGATAATTATAATAATGAGAGGGTAAATACTGTGTCTTGCTTTGGGCTTAGTGGTGTTAGGTTTTCAGTGCAAAAAAGAGAAAAGTATGTACAAATTATCCCCTGAGACCTAAATTAAGACCTTGTGAGAAACTAACTAGTGTGTTTCTTTGTAACCTATACTTGATTTATGTACACCAGGTGTATTCTGATATGAACAGTTTTCAGATAGAGTGTGGGTAGTCCTAAATTTGTTTCTCATGCTGTCATCTTAGTTTCATTCTCAACTCACTAGTAGTTTTGCTATACTCTTTATTTCTTCTTACATGATTTTCCTGAATATTGACATAATTTTATTTATTTATCAGAAATGAAAGAGGAAAGGTAGTTCCAAAACTGTGTCACACAGTTTTAAGGGAAACATAAATAAGTAACTAGAAATTAATGTTCTAACCCACACTAGTTTAAAATAAAGCATCTATTTCTTGTGTCTAGAATGTATCAGCATATACTAATTTGGGGATATTTGTTTTTTAGAGTTATTGTACTTATTTCATAGGAATGGTTTTAATGGTATAACTTTTTAAGCTTAATATCATTGCATTCCCTACATGTAAAAATTTTAAGAAAAAATTTTTTAGAAAAGTTAGAGTCTAAAAAATAAACAATGTTGAATCCATCAGATGCTCTGCTGGAGAAGGAGGGACATTCTCCTCCTGTATCAGTCAGATTCAATTTGATGATATACACACACAAAAATAATTTAAAAAACAAGAAAAAACACCACAAAAAAACCAATAACCAAAACTGTATCACATGAAAAATTTGTCAGACTGTCTAGTCAAGCAACCATTAATTATTTCAAAACTAGTATCATTAAAAAACCTCCACAAGCCCCCAAAAAACTTAATGTCATTCGGTGACATCAAGTCAGTTCCAACACATGGTGATGATTTTCTAAATTGTTTCTATGTTTACGCCCATTGTTGCAGCAATTGTGTTAGTCTGTCTCATTGAAGGTCTTATATTTTTCTCTAACTTTCCGCATTACCAGGCATGCCTAATAACAAAGTAAAACTATATAAAACAAAGTCATCTTCACATAAACAAAGCTATCTTCACATATAGGAGTGTTAGGCTATACTGCTAAGATAGAACTGCTTGTTCTTTTGAAAGTTCATGGCATATTACATATTCTTCTCCAATGTGAGAATTCAAACACTTGAGTCTTCTTCATTTATTGTCCATCTTTTTTTGCATGCAGATGAAGCAATTAAAAATACCATGGACTGGTATTTATATTCTCTGCACCCTTAACACCTGGGAGAGCCATCTTTGTTCTTTAACATTGAAAGTTGACATCTTTCAGGCCTGATCAATCAGACACTTGGGCAATAGTTTATAAGCTGTAGTCCATGAACCACTAGCATTAGCATCATCTGGGAGTTTGTTAGAAGTGCAAATTCTGGGGCCTCAGTCCAGACATACAACTGAGTATATAGTCTTTTTAACATGATGCGTGTGATTCTGATGTGGGCTCTAGTATGCAGTACTTTTAAAGCTTTGTTGTTGTTTTTGTGTACCACCGAGTTAGAACCAACTCAGAACTGACCCTCCGGCAGGTTTTCAGAGGCAGTGATTGTATAAGAGATTGCCTATCCTCCCGCTGAGCAACTGATGTATTTAAACTAAGTACCTTCAAGATTACAACACAGATTCTTACCATTAAGAGGGTGGCATTCCCTTTTAAGTTTTAGTGCACTGTATTTTATCTAAGGATTTTGTTATAAGTTCTGATTCAGTAGCTCCAGGGCAGGGCTCCAGAAGTCCAGTAGTCCAGTAGTTTATGATTACTAGTTGCCCGCTGCTTGCAAATGACAACACTGTAGTGTAGCCTGAATCCTGGCCTTTGATGTCAGAGTAGCAGTAAGTGATAATATAAATGTGTGACCGTAGACAAATGATTTAAATTCTCTATTTCTTTATGTTGAGCTTCAATCCATACTGAAGGGTATAGTCTGACTTTCTGCAGCAAGTGCTTCAGATCCTTCTCAGTTTCTGCAAGAAAGGTTATGTATGTCATATGCATAACACAGGTTGTTGATGAATCTTCCTCCAATCCTGATGCCACATTCCTCCTCCCAAAGCACAGCCTCCTGAATGATCTGCATATAGATTGCAGTGTTTACTTACTGTGTTCCAAGTTTAAGTATTAATACTTATAAAAGTATAAGTTTCATGTATTAAGACTATAGTCTTCAATATGGATTGAAGCTCAACATCAAGAAGACAAAGATTCTCACCATTAGGCCAGTTGGCAGCACCATGATAGATGGGAAAGAGTTTGAGGTTGTTAACAATTTCTGCTTGTTCAGATCCATAGTTAATACTCTTGGCACCAGCAGTCAGAAAATCAAAAGACGAATTGCTGTGGGAAAAGCTGCTATCAGGAATCTCTCCAAAGTGCTGAAGAGCAATGATAGCAGTCTGGAGACTAAAGTATGCCTGATTCAGGCCATGGTCTTCACAGTTACCTACTATATACATTTGAGAGCCAGACAATGACTTGGGTTGACAGGAGAATTGATGCTTTTGAGTTGTGGTGCTGGAGAAGAATATTGAACAGACCATGGACTGACAAGAGAACAAACAGGGTTATCTTGGAGAGGATGAAACGAGACTGCTCCTTGGAAGCAAGGATTTTGAAGCTGCACCTCTCATACTTTGGACACGTGGCCTGGAGGGAGCAGTCCTGAGAGAAAGATATACTTGGGAGGGTGGAGTGACAGAGTGCAGGAGAGGAAAAGATGAGATAGATTGACACAGTAAATGGAGTAATGGGAGTAAGTGTTTTGGAGACAGTGAGACTATCTTAGGATAGAGCAGAGTTCAGAGCTATTGTACATAGGGTCACTGTGAGTCACAGATGACTCAGTGGCACATAACAACTAGCATGTCTGGCATACTTTGGATATATAAGGAGGGACAGGTCCTTGGAGAGGGACATCATGCTTGGGAGGGTGGAGGGACGGCATAAGAGGGGAAGACCCTCTATGAGGTAGATTGATTCAGTGACTGGAGTAATCGAGATGGGTGTGTCAGAGGCAATGCGATTGGCACAGGATTGAGCAGGGTTTAGGGCTTGTTGTACATAGGGTCACCGTGAGTCGCAAGTGACTTGACGGCATATAATAACAACAACATGTTTAAAGTTACTATCAGTCCTAGGGTATTATTGCTCTTGGGATATTTGCTTCACTTTTAGAGAAATAACATCTGTTTGTTGACGTTATCCTAGAGAAGAATCAAGAATAAAGCATAAAACTTACCCTTAAAAAGATTCTTTAAACCCTTTAAATTTTAATTGCCTAACAAAGTAGGCAGTCTCCTCCCATGCAATTAACTGCCTCTGAAAACCCAGCAGAGTGTCAGCTATGGGTCGGTTCTGACTCTACAGTACACAGAAACAACAAGATATTATATACTCTTATGACTTTGAGTTATAAAAAAATTGATTTTAATTTTTGTTCTTATTTTAAGCATTTATTTCTAATTGAAAGAATTATAAGTAATGGAAGTACTTTGACATTTTCTTTAATAAAGAATATGTAATAATACTGTATTGACAGTATATATCTCACAAAGGGGACATTTAGAAGAAATCTATCATGTGTGTTTTGTCTCTGTGTATTCTTAAAGCAGAGAACACTAGAAAGATGCTTATTTTTTTAATTGGCTGTGCAAAGGCATTGTTCTGTGAATTATAATAAATGATGAATAACACTATAAGTAATGGGAATTCCAGAAAACTGTGCTCATGTAGAATCAGTGCATAGACCCAGAAAAAAAAACATCTAAACAGAACAAATAGTTACTGCATGGTTTACAGTTGGTATGATCTGCCTTGCAGTTATATCCACACATCATACCTACTCTAAGCAGATAATCGGAGAAACAAGATCATGTGAAGAAGAATGTGGCATCGGGACTGGAGGAAAACCTATCAACAACCCACATTATTTAGATGACACAACCGTGAAGATTTGAATTACTTACTGATGAAGCACAAAGACTGTATAGCCTTCTGTATGGATTATACCTAACATCATGAAAATAAAAGTCTTCACAACTGGACCAGTAAACAACATGATAAACAAAAATGTCTGAAGTTATTAAGAATTTAATTTTATTTGGATCCATAATCAACAGTCATGAAAACAACAGTCCAGAAATCAGACAACTTATTGCAGTGGGTAAATCTGCTGCCAAGGACCTCTTCAAAATTGCTTAAGAGCAAAGATTGACTCTGAAGACTAACATGGAACATGACACAAGCCATAGTATTTTCAGTTGCTTAGTATGCAGTTAAAAGTTGGATAATGAAAAAGGATGGCCTAAAAGTTGAGGAGAACCCTGGTGACCTAGTGATAAGGAGGTGTACTAACAACCCAAAGATTTTCAAATGGGAGAAGGGTGCTCTCCTCCCATGCCTTTGTAAACCTACTGGAGAGTCCAACTCAGTGGTACACAACAACGTAAGAATAATTAATGTTTTTGAATAGTTGTGTTGGTAAAGAATATGAGATATACTATGAACTATCAAAAGAACAAACCTTTCTTCGAAAGTAGTATATCTAGAGTGATCCTTAGTGAGAGACTGATGAGACTTCATGTCACACACGTTGTTCTTGTTATCAAGAGGAAGCTTTGATGGAGAAAGGCTTCATGCTTGTTAAGTAAACGGTCAGTGAAAAAGAGTAAGACCTTAATGAGATGGATTACCACAGTGACAGCAATAATGGACCTCAGTGTAGGCAGGGGTTATGTGGATAGCACAGGATTGATTGGCCAGGCTTTTGTTGTTCTTGAGTGAGAGCTGATTAAAAGCACCTATCAACAAAAGCAGCATATTTTGGATGAATGCAAGTATTAATATTTCAAATGTATTAGTGTTTCC
>NW_006399811.1:17407776-17417751 GCF_000299155.1 Elephantulus edwardii | reverse complement strand
TCCTTGTCTTTTCATCTCCAGAGTAATATATCATATGGTCATCAGACTCAAAATGCCCCATGCCAGTCCATCTCATCTCTCCAATGCCTAATATGTTTCCCTTACTCTGATTATTTTTTCACTTAGTTAATTATTTGAAAATATTGATTGGACATAGTACTGTTATAGTACCAAAAAACCTTACCATTTTTATTTTGCTCATATACAGTAAGATAAGTAATATTTATAATGTCAGAGTTTGATCTTTACATTTAAACTTCCTAATTTCAGCCATCTAGTTTCTATTGCGTTTAATGGAATTGTTAACAAATACTTCGTTTAGTTTTAAATTTGACACAACTGTAAAATATGTAATGTGAACATAATGAAATATAGTATGTTGTTTTTGTTATGTGACGTCAAGTCTCCTGCAACCCATAGCGACCCTATGTACAGCAGCTCTGAACCCTTCCCTGTCCTGAGCCAGTCTCACTAATTTCTGATACTCCTAATCACATTACCTCAATTATTTTGTTAATCCATCTCATCTAGAGTCTTCCTCTCCTGCACTGTTCTTCCACCCTTCCAAGCCTGATGTTCTTCTCCAAGAACTGGTCTCTTCTGGCCACATACCCAAAATATGGGAGATGGACCTTCAAAATCCTAGCCTCCAAGGAGAAACTAGGAAAAGATAAACCTCTAGATTCATCCTTTGTAATTGTCAGTAGTTTAAGAATCTATAGAATAAATTTCCAAATTCAGTGAAATATGCAGTGAAAGATCTTTTCCTTCTTTTTTCTGCTTTATTGAAACAAAGAACATTGACACTATTTTTGATTGTTTTGATTTTGGTGAAAGGAGGGGTAAAGGGTTATTTTTCTTTTAGCAAAGTGGTTCAGACATCAAAGTAAAATGAGGGGAAGTTTGACTCACAAGTTAAAAGAGTTCATAAAGGAAAGAATTCTCTGGAGATAGAATTAGGGAGAAGAATAAAATCAGCAAGTAAAATTAAAAAGTTTGTGTTTACCATTGTGTCTCATTCTAAAAGTGCTCAAAGGGCTATCTCTGCAGTGACATTTGTCGCTCGGGGACTGTCGGAACTTTGAGATTCATCAAGGAAAAGTACTGAGGTTTAAAATGTGTTTCATACATTTTGTTTGGGACTTCCCTACATTTTACTTATACTTTGATTTTAGTCAAGATATTATTTTAGAATGTAATTGGAATTGTTATTGAGAGTATCAAGTCAAGTTGTAAAAGTACTGTAAAAGATTATCTGACAAAACCATCAAATGGAAGAAAGGAAATAACCTGAGTCTGCTGGTGGCGAAGATAGTGAATGAGAAGAATTTGCCATAGGGCTTACTCTCAGCCACAACTTATGCTACTGCTTAATAAGGAGGTAGCATCTTTTAGGTGAAAATGTATGATTAAGAATCAGTCGATCATCCTCTGACATGTAGTTTCTTCTGAAAGTAGGCAGCTTTTTAAATAGTGTTTAAATAGGATAGGTTGGTTTGTTTCATTTTGACTTAGAAACCATGTATTAGTAGAATTAGTCTCTTAAAACTCAAGGGTTATATACAATTTTATGGTCCTAAGTTATATACAATTTTAAAGTCCTAACTGTAACAAAAAAAGAAAAAGATGTCTATAAAAGTTCATATTAGGTATTTAGAGACTTGTTTTTTTCTTTTTTAAAAAATACCACATTTCTATAATAAACTTAAAGGAAATAATATTGTCACTGTTTACAGTCTTAAATTAACATTAAGTTGTTCACAGAGGATATTTCTCTTTGACTTGCTAGAAAACAACTTTATTATTTTAATAATTTGTCTTCTAGGTATTAAATAAAACTAAGGAATTTGAAGATGCAGTGAGAAAAGTTTTAAAAGATGTTAATTTAGATAATGATGTCGTAGTATCAGTCTTTGAAACAAACATCAGAGTTCTTGGGTAAGTTTATATAAAATATTAAAGCTGTCATTTTAATATTAGAAAAACTTAGTATATACTGTTTATTACTTTATGACAATAAAATCACAAGTGACTCATGTTTAAAAGTTAAACACTTAGAAAATATGAAACGCAGTGTCTGTGGGATGACCTGATACGAGTCACAGATGACCTAATATCAGTCACCAGGCTCTGGAAATAGTTATGGACTTCACGACAACTCCTGTGCCATAAAACTTTTCTTTAAAGGGAGCTCTGGTGGCCTAGTGGCCAGACGCTGCACTGCAATCCCAGAGGTACACGGTTCAAAGCCACTAGATGCTCTGCTGGAAAAGGAGGGGACAATCTCCTCCTGTACCAGTCAGATCTGATTTGATGGTACACGTAAAAATAATACAATAAAAATTAAAAAAACAAAACAAAAAACTTTTTTCTTTGAAGGATTATATGTTGAACAATTACTGTGGTGCCTATCTCACAGGTTCTTTACTAGCTCAGATAGTTTATTAACTTTAGCTAACCACACTTTAGAGAAGCTGAATGAAATAAAAGTAATAAGATTACCTCTCAAGTAAATAATTTGACATGGTATTGAAATAATTAAAAATACATAATTACAGGATTTATTGAAGTGTCAACATTATCAATGTATATTTAATAATTTTTTTCTATTATTATTTAACTGGCATTTTAATATCTGTTTCTGTTAGGCACCTCAAATGTTCTTTCATAAAATTTAAAAATTGTTCAATTTTAGATAGTAATTTATCACAGGATTTGTTACTCTTTAATGCAATGCAGCTTTAACATTTTTTGTTATAATTAACTACATTAAACTTTATGAAAATTAAAGTTGTCAGATTTGTTAAAGTGAGTTTATTTCTTTAAGAAAATATGTGATATTAAGAATGTCAAGCATCTTATTTATGTGTGTATATACACGCACATATTTAAATGTATACATATATATGTAAAGATGTAATACCGTGATAAGATTCCCTTCACAGTGGGTTAGGTAGAATTACTTTCTGTATGTTTTTCTTATGTGTGTTAAACTGCTGACAATAAAATACCAGCACATTTTGTAGGTGATGACTTTTAAGTACTCTTAAGATTTGAGCAATGTTTCCTATTTATATATCTGTGTCTGTCTGTCTGTCTACCTACCTACCTATCTATTTGTAGGGGTCTTCTGGGTGGACATTCGCTGGCAATCATGCTGAAAGAGAAAGGCGAGTACATGCAGTGGTACAATGATGAACTCCTCCAAATGGCAAAGCAATTAGGTTACAAACTCTTACCAGCTTTCAATACTACCAGTGGCCTTCCTTATCCAAGAGTAAGTACTTCTAAAAATATGACTGTTTTTATGTACTTTTTTGGCTGTCTTAAACAGTAAAATTTTCTGGTCAGAGCCATTGATCTCCCAACTGCTTGAGGCTAGGATAGATTGCTTCAAAGTTGTGCAGCAGTAATATATTAACGTTCTGAAGAATTAAGGTTAGTTTAAGCAATTTGTGTCACTTTGTAACCAATTAGATTATGTGCTACAGCAGGAAGAAATAGATGGTAGGCTAGAATTTGGATACAGAAGATAATACTTGAAGCAATTAGAATGGATGCTTACTCTTTGGAGATATACACAATACTAATCCTCATTAACAGAATATATTCTCTGAAGGAAGTAGTAGAAAAAACACATGCCTTAGATATGAAGAAGCAGAGGATGTGAAACGGAGAGAGCAGTCAGAGATGTAGAATCGTAATGTAATATGTATAGCACACACATACATGTATGCATGCATATACATGTACATATGCACAAAAGTATAAACACATGTATATATGTGTGTATATATATTTATATGTATGTGCTATACATACACACACAATATATATATATATACACACACACACACATACACACACACACATACAAAGATATATATGTGTATCTTTGATGATGTAATCTGTAGAAACTTGGGCTGATTACCAAAAGAGAATATGTTGCCTACATAGGATATATCATCTTTTTTGGTTTGGATCCACGATCTGCTCTGATGGAGAAAGATAGGCAATCTCCTGCCATTAGAAACTCAGTGGAGGGCTTCTGAGTCAGAACTGGCTGAATGACAGTGAGTTTGAGCTATAGGCATATATATGCACATGTGTGTACATACACACATTCCTGTATATGTGTATGCATATATTTAATAATTTTAAGTATTTTTCTTGTTACAATTAAAGATACTGAAGTTGAGGAATTTTTTTAATTTGAGCAGGAGTCAAAATACTAAAACAAAAGACAATGAGCATTATAGTAAAAAAAAGTTGTTTCCTTGGTTTCTGAATTTCCAGGAAGATTTTAAAAGTTCGTTTTTACAAGAAGACTATAGGACTAAAATAATTGCCAAACTGTACTAATTTTGCCCATAAAACTTAGTAATCAGAATTTCTTAGCTTTGTATACATTATTGATAGAATTGCCAATATTGGTTTTAACAGAAATGTTATAGTACTTATTAATAGTTTTAAACTGTGCAGTAAGACCCATGTTTCTTATTTGTGATAGAATAAATAGATGTTATTGCCAATTTCTTCTCTATATCCAGTCATTTGCGGTCTAATTAGTAGGACAGGAATCTCCCTACCAGCCTGTAGGTCAGATGTCATCAAGAGGATGCCCATAGGCAAATCATGCCTTGAGGCACTCTTCCTTGCCTAGTGATAAGGTCAGTGGCCCTGGAGGCAGAACATCTACTCTTTGCATATGGAACTTAAGCAATGCGACTTATTTTTAGCATTAGATTCCTGAGTGGTGCAAATGGTTTGGTCTCAGCTATTCTCTGAAGGAAGAAAGGCCGGGCAATCAGCTATAGTAAGATTATAGCCAATAAAATCCTGTGGAACACGTTTCTCCCCTTGAGCAGAGCTATGGGTTGGGAACCAACTCATAGTGACCACATGTGATGGTAAAACGACACCCTAAGGTTTTCTTGCCTTTAATCTTTACAGCAGGAGATCACCAGGTCTTTTTCTCAGTAGAGCTTTTGCATAGGTTCCAATCACCCACCTTTTAGTTAGCATCTGAGTGCGTAACCATTGTATTGCCAAAACCAAAGCAGACCAAACCAGCCTGCTGCCATTGAGTTGAATCATATTCAGAGCAACCCTGCAGGATGGAGCAGGACTGTCTCATGACCTTTCCAGGGTTGTAAATCCTTACAGTGTTCTTCCCCAGAGCTGCAGAACAAAGGCCTTAACTGTAGTATCACCAGAGCCCCTACCATGCCACCAGGACTCCTAAACATAGGAACTTTGTGAACATCTCAAGTAGTAAGAGAGTACTCAAGTCTAAGAAATAAGATAAAATGGCAGTACTGAAGCCATCCTGTTGATCCACCCTGCACCTCCCCTACATCTGATTTGTTTATTGTTGTAGAGTGGGTGTTTTTCCTATTTCCTTGTTTAGAAATTCCTAGAGTCTAATGGGACACTGTTAGGATAACAGTCATTCTGCAAGTCAGTTAAAATATAAACTAGTTGAGCATCTGCAATTTTTGTGGTTTGTTATTGTAGTGAATTCTTCCATAAGCTTGCATTTTTGTTGTTTATTTGAATTGTAGAAAAATATCCTAGTTTTAGTAAGTTCCTGACTAGTTTAATCCTAGTTAATCCAGGTCTGTAGTGTAGACTGTTTGGCTGTCTTTGAACTATTTATTAAACATTTCTTGTGTTATTTATTAGCCTGCAAGCAAGGCAGTGTACTCTGTATTCCAAACCTTTAAGAAAACCTGTTAACAAGCTTTTAATTTACTTTTAAATACATACTATGATTTAATTATTTTTATGTTGCACTTTTATAGCACTGGTTTCTCAGAAACTCTAAAATCTGATTTCTTTCATTCAGTTATGAAAGAATACAAGTTATATTTTTAGTAATGATTATACTGTCCAGAGAGCAAACTTGTTATAAGATAGAAGAGATATTAGGATCATACTGAATTTTGATATGGAGAAAGGAAGCTAACAGAATTTCTTTATCTCAGGAATATTCTGTGCTTAGAATAGGTTTGCTAGGTATTAATTAAACTCAAGATGATCGTTACTAAACTATGAATTATATTTTCATAATCTAATTAAAAGCATTGATTAAAAATATTTTTTAAAATGAAGAAATCTTTGTCCCTTAATACATGGAAATGATAATATTGGGATTTTTTTTTTTTAGATCAATTTAAAGTTTGGGATCCAAAAGCCAGAAGCACGGACAGGAACTGAGACAGATACCTGTACAGCTTGTGCAGGTACCTTGATCCTTGAGTTTGCTGCTTTAAGTCGATTCACAGGAGCGACAATATTTGAGGTTTGCTTTTCATGGTCTTTGATCTCCTGGGTGTTGGGTTTAGCTAACTATACATCCTTTTTTCTTTAGTCATGTGCTAAAATTAACAATTAGAGAACTACTTTAGTATTCTTGTGACTTCTTTGATCTAAGTCTCATCACATTGTTTTTAATTGTCAGAAACATAGAGGCTTTTCTAAGTTAAGTTACTAAATATATCTTTTTTTTCCCCCCAGAAAACACTAAGTTCATTTTTAGGTTTATTGTTAATAGAGTTTTTTGTAAGCCTAATGACACAGACTTTATATAAAAATCTATTGCTGTGAAGCCGAATACTGTTACCTATGGTGGACAGTGTTTGATGGAGCTCCCCAATTAAAACAAGCTTGGAAGCAGGAGTGGCATCCACTTCGATAATAGCTTGCCTCCAGAAACTCTATGAATGTGGAGAAAGGACTAAAGTTATACAGGAAGTGTCCAGGACTTAAGTTCATAGGGTCTCTATGAAGTCTCCTGTGACTCGACGGCACTTAACAACAATAAAAACAGCATTAAATACTGCACATTTCTGCTTTTATTTTCTAGATTTTTAGGTCATTTGTTCTATTTCTAATACTTTCATGAGTTTTCTAAAACACAGTAGTAAATATTTATGTAATTTGTTTGGAAAATTATTCAGGAAATTTGTTTATTCCAAGGACAATGGTCTTTATTAATCAGAAGTCTTAGGATTCCTCAAACAACTGATTGTGGACTTAGGTCTCACACTTTTTATTCTAACTAATTGCTTAAGCAGACCATTGTTGTACTTTCATAATACTGAGAATCCTCTTTTATAAACATATACCTTAGTGGAATTACTTAAGATTCTCTAAATGGCCAAGCATAAACAGGGAAAATATATCAGTGTTAAAAACTTTGCCTGTAAGTGTGAAGAAACCAAGTCAGATGGTCTTTGTGTGCATAATATTCAAAATGTCTTGAGAACGTATTTATGATGTTTAATTGGTACATCTTTTAAATTGAAATTTTCCTTCTATATTTTATTGACTACTACTTTCCATTTATTAAAAATGTTAGTATTTTGCATATTCTTAATCTGCGCTCTATGGGTTATTGGTAACTTTATTAGTGAGTAAAGCGAAGCAAAAATAGATCTGAATAGCTCAGGAGTGAATTTCAACTAGTGGTATTGAAATCTATGTTTGTCTGGATTCAAAACTTGGGCTTTTTCCACTGGGCTATGCTGATTTATGAGTAAATCTGTTGAAAATCATAATTTTGTTTGCTTGCTGAATTACACAATAAATCATTGTCTGAGAAACAACCTGATGAGCAAACTGAAAGAGCAAATACAGGTCAGCAGCTCTAGCCACTATTTTTGTAAATACATTTTATTGGAACACATCATGTTCATTTGTTTATTTTTGTTCATGACTGTTTTGTGCTGCAGTGGCAGAATTGAATAATTTTAACAGAGACTGTATGATCCACAAAAGCTAAAATATTTAGTCATCAGCCCTTTGCAGAAGAACTTTAATGACACTGGAACTGAGTGATAAAGAGCTTTGAAGTCTCCTAGTAGTTGTGCTGTAACTCCCTTTTCAACTTTGGTTCCATCTTTGGTTTCACTGGAATGTTTTATCATCTGTAGAATAGGAATAATCAGACTCTGTGGAGCTTCCTGTGGAGTCCTGCTAGTACGGTCATTATGAACTGGACTTGGCTTGACAATTACATTTGGCTTCTCAAATCATTGTCAAGGGACTTGATATCATGAAAATCTTTTGACAGCAATGTTAAGCTGAGATGAATTCATAGTGACCCTGTAGGCACGGTAGAAATGCTCCACAAGGTTTCCAAGGCAGTATAGAAGCCGAACACTTTGCTGACCTCATCATTGGTACCCAACCTTTGTCCTTTTAAGGCTCCAACTGATAACAGAAATAAAATCTTTATGATACTGTCCAGCACTGGAATGTTATACTTCAGTTAAATAATCATAATCTACTTTTAAAAATAGTCAACATAAATAGATTGAGTCAAGAATTGAAACTATTCTAGACCTTTATCTTGAACCTACAAAATGAGAAATTGTTTTAATATTTTTTAATAGAAGTATTTCTGCACTTCAGTATAGGTTTATGTGCTGAAATTAATTTTAACTTAGACACTCAGCTGTATATATCCTTTACTTTTGTATTTTATCTAAAACTAAGAATTTGGTGAGAAATAATTTTAATTTCATTTTGAATGTAGAAAAAAATGATAGGAGAAAACCACAAAAGAAAATGTTATCATATGGATATAAATTTTGGTATCATCAAATAAATACTCTTTAGCTTAATTGTTATACTCTTTTCTAAAAAAAGTTGCATGCTTTGTAAAATGTAGAATCTGAACTGTTTCAAAAATAACATGCCAAATTTTAAATCCTCATTTGATTTTCAAAATAGGAGGACCTAAAGAGATTTTTCACTTTGTATTTAAATGATGGAAGTTATTTTAAGAAGCATATTGAATAATATATTATATGCAAATTTGAACCTATATTTACAAAAGTAGAAGAGTAAATAGGATGGTCTCATAGTGAGATCATGAATATAATTTTCAGAGTTACTTTTAACTAGAATTGACTGACTAAAAAGGAACCACAATTTTATTTATATTGAAAATTTAGCATATAAATTACCATCTTAGAAATTTTTACAATACTTCTTAAAATATTTGATGGACCTTTAATTGAAATTTTGTTTACTTGCTTTGTATTTATCAATAATATACAGTCCTTAAGTATGCTTTTCTTAAAATTATAGGAATATGCAAGGAAAGCTCTTGATTTTCTCTGGGAAAAGAGACAAAGAAGTAGTAATTTAGTTGGTGTGACTATTAATATTCATACTGGAGATTGGGTACGCAAAGGTATGTGAAATTGGGCTTTTAAAATGAAATCCTCAAAATTATTGAGATAATGGATTTTTATTTGTTTAAAATATGCTTTGGAATAGTATAACTAGTAATTTCTCTTAAGGTGGAATTTTAATTACTTTAGGCAGATTTTCTCCTTTTATATCAAGTAATAGTACACTTAATCTAGATAATGTAATGTTCCATGCCATGCCTTAATGGGTATAGCATTATGGGAGATAGATAGGGTATAGATGAAATACTAACACTAATTTTCTTTGAGTGCTGCAGTTTCATAATGCCTCAATTATCTCACATCAGAATACACTTAAGTAAAAATAGCATTTGATATGTTATCTCTGTTTTTTTATGTTTTATAATCCTCCTGTCTCCCAAACCAAAAATTTCACTGTTAATGAATTATTTCGACTCATGACACATCCTCCATTAGATTTCCACTGATGAAGAGTCTCCTCTAGTCTAGTGTGATTTAGAATCATGGGAGTCCTCAGGAGAGTCAGCTAGGAAATGGAACCAGCAATGAGAGAACGAGAGAGATCTCTAGATTAAATTAAAGTGGTATAATTTTAAATTTGAACATATGGCAGGAAGCTGTGCTGTAATCCCAAAGGCACATGGTTTGAGGCCACCAGCAACTCTGTGGGAGAAGAATGGACAATCTGCTTCTGTGCGATTAACTGCTTCTGAAAACCCACTGTAAATCAGCTATGGGTTGGTTCCAACTTGATAGTACACAACAACAACTCAATATTAATTATATATTA
>NW_006399811.1:17362512-17407570 GCF_000299155.1 Elephantulus edwardii | reverse complement strand
TCACTTCAGAATTCAACAGTTTCATTCTTTTTTCTACCTTGCTTTAAACCTCAGGAGCAAATCAGTGAATTTTAATTAATTTTTAGTTAATTAAGATCCTTGGCTTTTAACACTCGTTATTGGCCCATGCATGCCCTCATTTATTTGGTGAGTCATTTTAAATATAATATCAGTAACTAGTTGCTGTTGAGTGACTTTCAACTCATGGAAACCTCACATGCATCTGAGTAGAATTATACCCTCATGGTTTTTTATTGCTGTGATCTTTCAGAGGTAAATCACTAGGACATTGAAGCCACTTTCAGATGCACTCTGGCTTCCGAGTTCTCACTTAGCAACCGGGCATGTTAACCGTTTGCACCACTCAGAGTTTGAAAAGCAGCTTCTCTTTATTGTCCTTAGCTCTCCTCATCTCTGTAGTTCCACTCTTCTGCATTCCCCAAACATAAGGGACCATCATTCTTACCAGTTCCCTTGCTTTTTAAATAAAAATAAAGTTCCCTTGCATATATAAATATGCACACACACACACACACACACACGTATACATATGCATGCATGTGTATTTTATATATATACATATATACATACATAAAACTCATTGCTGTTGAGTCAGTTCTCAGTCAGCAACCCTCCCCGGGGTTTCCAAGGCTATAAATCTTTAAAAAAGAAGACATTTCTTCGTATTTCTTTTTGATATGGATATTCTTATTTTCACCAACTTTCTACTTGGTTTTATTATACTTTAAAAGAGATTGACAGGTAAGACTTCTTTATATATTTTTGATACTACTTGATCCATTTTGTGGTCCCTTGTCTGTTTTGTAAATAATCTCTTAACTTTGCAAGTTGTCTTTTTGTTTTAAGTTCAATTTTTTAAAGATATTTTTTCTCCCAACACATAAAATGTTATCAGTAAAGAAACGATTACTCATTTAATAAGGTTAATAGTTTTATAAACGCATCATTTTACTTTTAACAGACAATATCATGTTTAGACTAACTTACTATTTTTAATGTACATGTACCCTCATTTGTACTTCACAAAGTGTTTTTAAGATTAACTTGATGACAAACCATATATATGTATGTATTTTCCTTAGATAGTGGAGTTGGAGCAGGAATTGATTCATACTATGAATACCTCTTGAAAGCGTATGTCTTGCTTGGAGATGACAGTTTTCTGGAAAGATTTAATACAGTAAGTTGATCCAATTTTGTATTCATTGTAGAACCAGCTTAATTTGAATGACAGACCTTGATAGAAATTCAATTTCTTGAGTGACAGTCTGAAAATTATTTGTTTTTAAATGTATAGTGGTTTTCTGTTGTTGAGCAGTGACCAAGTAATATCTTCAAGCATTTCCAAAAATTATTTTACCGTCAGAATGGAGACTAAGGTGCAACTGATCCAGGCTATGATCTTTGCAATTACATGCTATGCATGGGAGAGTTGGACAGTGGATAGGGATAATAAAAAGAAAATTGATGCCTTTGAGCTGTGGTGCTGGGGAAGAGTGTTGAAAATACCATGGACTGCTCGGAGAACAAACAGGTTTGTCCTGGAGAGGGTGAAGCCAGAATGCTTCTTGCAGTGAAGAATTCTGAAGCTTCGTCTGACATACTTTGGGCATGTTGCAAAGAGGGGCTGGTCCTTGGAGAGGGACATCATGTTTGGGAGAATGGAAGGACGGCACAGGAGAGGAAGACCCTCGATGAGATGGATCGAGTCTGTGAGTGGAGTGGTGGGAATGAGTGTGTTTGAGACAGCGAGGTTGGCACAGCATAGAATGGCATTATTGCTCTTGTGCATAGGGTTGCTATGAGTCACAAGCGAGTGGATGGCACAAAACAACAACAACTAACCTGTGAAGTAATTTTATCTTCATCTCTTATCAGACTTTTGCCTAGTCTGCCAATAAATTAGAAAGATATATACTTGAGTTTTACCTAATTTCTTTTGTATAAAGAAGGGAATTTAATGGAATATATTAGTAGCTAACTTTCTATTTTAAATTCTCATTCGTTTTAAAATATTATAAGTGTTACCTAGTATTTGATCATATGAATTAAGCTAGGTCTTAGAGACTTGGAGAGATTAGAGAATATTCAAGTCTCAGTCACACCTGTAACCATATTTTTTAGAAGAGAGGAAGATTATTGAACTAGATTTATTTTTTTTAATTGAAGCACACTGTATAACAAGCTCATTAGCTATAGAACTACATTCATTTTAAAATAATTTAGATTTCTCTGCCCTTCTCCCCCCCCCCCCATTGGTTTGCCCACACAGCATTCATAAGGACGTCTGTTTATATTCTTATTCTTTTATCTACAGGCGCTCTGGTAGCTCATAGGGTGGTGTGCTGCTAAGCCAAAGCTAGAGCTTCTCTGGTGGTTCAAATCCACCAACAGCTCCATGGAAGATGAGCAGTCTCTTCCCATGTGATTTACAGCCTTAGAAAAGCCAGTGCAGGGTCAGCTATGAATCAGTTCCTACTCAACAGGCAGTAAAGGGTTTTTTTCTTACTAACAATGGAGTTCTGGTGGCCTAGTGTGTAAAGAGTTGCTCTGCCAACACAAAGGCAGATTTGAACACACCAGCTGCTCCAGGGGAGGGGAACAATCATTCTCCTTTGTGTTTTACAATGTCTGAAAACCTATTGGAGGGTCCCTTATAAGTTGATGCAGACACAACAAAAAAGGAGAGTTTTCCCTACTATTTATTATTTTTGTGACTTTATTTGAATAATTTACATTATTTGACTCTGTTCCTCACTTGGATAATGGGAAGACTAGCACTGTTTGTACAGTTATTTAGAGATGCAAAAATGAAAAACGAATACCTTTTTTATGATTATTCAAATAGTTATATAAATATTTGCGTATTAGTGGAGTTGTAGCAGTAATTGATAACTGTTTCAGAAAGGTTCTCATCTAAATTAATTTAGATACTTAAGTTGTTAATGAATTGGTAATTACTTGTCATTATTTGAATTTATTTGTATATAGATCTCAGTTTAATTTCTTCCTGGTGCCATTTAGCATGATATATTTAGAATTGTACTTCTTACCACATTCATGAACACGTGCTGTGATCTTTTAGCACTACGATGCCATAATGAGATACATTAGCCAGCCACCTCTTCTCCTCGATGTGCATATCCACAAGCCAATGCTGAATGCAAGGACTTGGATGGATGCTTTGCTGGCCTTTTTCCCAGGTTTACAGGTAAAAAGAATTCTGCTGTATTCTTAATGGTAAAGCAAGATTACTTTAATTCTGTGATTTGATGACCACAATGATGCAATTAGAACAACAGCCATACTTCTAAATTGTATTAATTTCTTTTTTTTAATTTCATTTTATATAATAGATAAAAATCAATGAATATTTTAGTAGGTAATTTTATTGTTGTTTACTTTTAGGTTTTAAAGGGGGATATTAGGCCTGCTATTGAAACTCATGAAATGTTATATCAAGTGATTAAAAAACACAATTTTCTACCAGAGGTAAGCAAGTAATCCTTGAACTTCTAATTTTACATATTATGTAAATTGCTAATTTAGAGGTGTGTTATGGTTGTTTGCTATCGAGTCAATTCTGACACTTGTCAAATCTAGGACAGAGTAGGACTGCTCTGTAATGTTTCCTAATCTGTAATCTTTGCTGGAGTAGATCTCCTGATTTCTGCTCCCTTCAGTGACCCTGGGTTCATTTAGTTAGCAGTCCCACACAACCATTGTGCTATTAAGTCTCCTTAATTTAGAAGTAAAAAAATGTCATCATTGAGACTTGCTTGTCCTTTTTAATTTATGTCTTCCTGATTAGTTTATTTAATAGTCTTTTTGTTTATATAGTATTTTGTGTATTTTTTTTCTTTTCAAAATTTTCCTAGTGTGTTGTAAAAAGTCTAGCTCAGAATAGTTAGATTTCATTTTACTTAGATCCCATAATGAACACCCATGGAAGCAGCATTCAGGAAGTCAGAAGACCTGTTACCCTGGGCAAATTGCCATCAAGGCATGAAGCCCATGAGTCAGAGCAGACTCGACAGCAACTACATTTTTGTGGGCTGCAGGGTGGGGTGTAGTTTAAAGTAATGCTGAAATATCATTAATTTAAAAAAAAATGGCCAACTAATCTTTTCAACCTTTTCTAACCCAAACTGCTATAATATTAAAAAAAAAAAATCCAAAACCAACAAGCCACAAAGATGAAACCCACTACTTTTTTATTTGAGTCCAATTCGTAGTGACAGTCCATTGGGTTTCCTGAGCCAGAAATGTTTATGGGAGGAGGCTGCCCACCTTTCTAACAATAAGCAGCTGGTAAATTTGAACTGCCATACTTCTAGTTAGGAGTCCTATCCACTGCGCACTACAACACCAGGGCTCTTGTTATATAGAATTATTTTGTTTTCATTTAATGTGTATTCATCAACCAGGGGACACTTGTCATTTTATCTTCTAAAGCTTCTTTTAT
Organism: Elephantulus edwardii; assembly: GCF_000299155.1. NCBI lineage: Eukaryota > Metazoa > Chordata > Mammalia > Macroscelidea > Macroscelididae > Elephantulus > Elephantulus edwardii. Next base: position 17,403,084 of record NW_006399811.1, on the reverse strand, counting down.
GAAAATTATATATTGACTCTACTGCTGCTGAGAACATATGCTCTCTGGAATTTTTGAGAATCTCAACTCTTGCTCATTGAAAATTACTTTGTATTCTTTGGAAATGTCAATCGGCAAAACAGTCCACAAAAGCAATGTTGTTCTTTGTACTTTTGTGAATAACAGTTGAGGTCTTAAGATTTGTGAGCAGCTGTCTAAAGTACAACTATTAATTTTTCCTGTTTGCAACAAAGAAGGACATAAAGGAAAGATGCACTGGAGCAATTCGTCCAGAGGACTAATGGACCACATGAACTTCAACTACCGTGGCTCTGAGACCAGAAGAACTAGGGGATGCCTGGCTGTCCTTGCTGATTGCTTTAAAAGGAATTACAGTAGAAGATCCTATATAAAGTGGAAGAAAATATGAAACAAAACTAAAAAAAACCCCAAAAACATAAAAGTGGACACATTTGCTCTGCAGTAGAAACTAGTAGAATCTCTGAGAGTAAGGCCCTCAGTCATCCTTTGAAGCTGGAATAAAATGCACCGCAATAGCTCAACTTTCAACCAAAGACTAGATGGAGAGACAGTAAAATAACCAACCATATAAGTTTAAAAAAAATTAGTATTTGTCCAAGGATAAGTCCAGAAGTCAGGAAGGGTTAAGATAGAAGGATTATTAGAAATGAGAATTACAGGGGGAAAATGGAAAAAGTGTGATTATATTGAAGGTATTAAGATTAATTTTATAAAATGTGTATGAATGCTTGAGTGAAAAACCGATTTGCTCTATAGATTTTCATTCCAATTTTAATAAAATTTGGTATTTCTGGTTTTTATATGTTAGTGATAAATATTCTTGGTAAATTGATTTGGCAAGATTTTTATTAGGGTACTTTTTATTTCCTAGAAATTTACCAATAAAAATTTTTCACATTTGTATAGAACTTTTTTAAAATCACTGCTTATTGACTATCCTCTCTGGCATCTAAACATACCAATAGAATGTTTGTTTTATGTCGTTACGTTAGCTTTAAATCAAATAAAACTAAATTGTATGAAATTTTTATCTATTTAGAATAATTTTAGCTTTTAACCAAATACATTTATCACAAATGAAAGTTTTATTGTTGTTTTATGATTTTTATTTTTTTTTAAATTCCATTGAAGTCTTTAGGTTTCTGTTTGTTTTTCTCATTTGTTTTAAAAATCTTGATCATTATTTATACATGATTCACTTTCAAGTTATGTCCTATCAAAATCTATAGAAGATTTGGTCTGATTATAGAGGAAAACGTGTGTTAAAATCAAAATAAGCAAACAAGTAAAAAGAGAAGATGACAAAAAGAAGAAACAAGATTTAGGCCACAGAAGCAGTGTGGTGACACTCCACAGCTCTCTAGTTTTTTTCTGAGTTTTCTAAAGGCCCAAATAGTTTATTTTTAAAAATTAATTGTTTAATTGTTTCTTTTTGTGGTTCTTTGTAAGGTCATACAATGAAAATTGATTTTTTTTAGAATATTATGAATATAAATACTTCTGTTTATGATCTAATTTTTGTTGTGCTGTGCATTTGAACTACTTTTTTGAAATTATTTTTGTATCTAATGTGTCTGTCACTTTGTTTAGGCATTTACAACAGATTTCAGGGTACATTGGGCTCAACATCCTTTAAGACCTGAATTTGCCGAAAGTACTTACTTCCTGTACAAAGTAAGCTAAATTGCCTGTTATTGTTATTTACCCTTTGTTCTCTCTTGGACATCTCCCTGTTTTATTTTAGTAATTGGATTTTCAAAGACCTTGTTTAACATTAAAATAGTTGGCTATATCATGGTTCTTAGGATTATTGAAAGATTCAAGAATTGCTGTGTTCTTTGCAGTTATCTCAATAAACATTATTAAAAAGATGTTTTGTATTTATAAAAGTTTTCTATTCGAGAGCTTCTTTCTCAAGCATGCCTCTCACCTTCCTTCATTTAGGCAGCCTTTCTGGGTATTAGAAATTACATGTGAAGGTTAAGGTGACATTTGGGACAGCTTTCCATTTTGTATTTAAGAAATACTCTAAAGCAGACTCATGGCTTATTTTCAGATGTAGATACTGTATCACCTGCATACAATACCTAACATCCAATAGATGCTAAAGAAATATTCAATTAATAAGTAGATAAATGGTCAATTATAAACTATAGTGTGTGTATATATACATATATTCTCCTTTTTTAATAGGCTACAGGAGATCCTTACTACCTTGAAGTAGGGAAAACACTTATAGAAAATTTAAATAAATATGCTCGAGTGCCTTGTGGATTTGCTGCCATGAAGGATGTTCGTACTGGAAGTCATGAAGACAGGTAAACCAATACCTGACATACCTTTTCCTCAGGTTATTTCTTCAACAACATGAAATGTAACTACTGGTTAGTGTTCATAAAAGCATAATGCTTTTCCAAAGGGCATTTTAGGGCATAAACCTCCTTTCTTTCTGCTTTTCTGAGGGGATCCCCCCTCCCCCCATCTTGAATAGACTAATTTTAAACTACTTAAGAAGTTTGTGTGTTCATTTTTATCATGCCTGGCATATAGTATATGCTTGGCTTATTTTTAAGTATATGAATGAATGATTGTTAAGTATCAGAACCTGGTATTCGAGAATGTGGGTTACTTTTTCTTGTTTATACTGTGTAAGATATTGGGAATTAACCTGGTTTTGGTGATCTGGATTGTGATTTGTGTTCAGCCAACAATTCCTTAAAAGCATTCTTTTTCTTGGTGTGTGTACTCGTGTTCTGTTGCTAGTGAAAACCAGTTGTTTTACTGAGTTCTAAATAGATAGGGATGACATGAAATTACAAGCTGCAAAAATTATGCTTTAGTAATTGTAGTATCATTTTAGTGACTTATTCTGAGATCACTTACCCAGTTAGCTTAACTGTTAGAACATAACATCAGTGAACTCAGAAATAAGAGAGGCCAAGGTGGGGTTCCTAGTTTCTTCTGACTACCTGGAATTGATCAGAAATCTCTAAATGGGCAGTAAAGCTTGTTCCTTCATTTGGTTAGCAATAGCTTATCCTCAAATATGTATAGGCCTTTTGCATGCCAGGAGCTGTATGAGATTTTGAAGATGAGAAATTGAAGGTCTGCCTTTTCCCTCACTGAATCAAGGAAGATAGAAAAATCCAAGAAGTGTACTTTTAAAGCAGTGTTAAACTTGCTATTGAACAGATTTATAAGGACAAGAAACATAATATGGAGGAGGCTGACCTCTTTAAGATCCTAGGAGTGGATTCAGAGTCTTAATAGATCAGTAAAAATTTAAAAAAGATGAAAGGAGTAAAGGACACGTGAGGCAGAGATTTCAGAGGCCTGGAAAGCACACAGCTCATCATCAGTCTTCATCACCTCATAGGCTTGTCTCTTAGCCCCTCACTCAGAGATGGGCATCATAGATCGTTAGGCTTGGCACCTCCTTTCTTACTACAGCTGATGAGAAATGGATTTCAGTAAGTAGACGAAAAGATAATAGCAAGAAATGAAAACGCATAAACTGTTGATTTGTTTATGTGTTGACTTTCCTCCTAAATTCTTGCAATCTTGTGAGCACTTTATATGTTCACCTCATTTCCTTCTTACAGCAACTCTCTAGGGTTTAAGTTATGCTATAATCATTATTTTACATATTCTTTTTAGATGGAAGGGCACTGGCATACCATTAGTACAAGCCAGACTGCCAGCCAGAGGAGGTTGGTTCTTGATTCTGTGGTAAACTGGCAATTAATTCAAGGAATAATTAAAGACCTACTGTTTTCCAGGCAGTGTACTTTAATATGAAGATGGAATAATAAATTAGAACCAGCCTTTGCCCTTCTGTGACTTGTAACTAATGAAAAGGATGTAAAATAGAAATACGTTTTTATTTATGTATATAAATAAATATGTAATATTATTTACACACAAATAAATAATTTGTATCTAAAATAAATTTATGTATTAAATATATATCAAATATATTTAGTGGTAAGGAAATGTGCTCTCAGCAAGAAGGTACACAGTTTGAATCTCCCAGCTGTTCTGCAGGAGGAGGATGGGCCGCCTCCTCCTGTGTGATTTACTGCCTCTGAAAACCCGATGGAGAGTCAGCTAAGAGTCAGTTCCAACTTTACAGAACAGAATAATAGCAAGGAAATAATCACTATTATGTGAAATGTGTTATAATGGGAAAAGAATTCTTGGTTGAAGAATTACAAAGATGTATTTTAATCTACTTAGAGAGTTCCATTCTTCTAAATGTAATGTCCTTCTAGTTTTCCTTACATCCATTGGTTCTGACTTCTTGCTACCACCTTTGCCTCATTCTGATTGTATGTCAGTCTGAAGTTTGACTCTTAAAAGATGATATCCAGAAATCACCATACTCAGATTGAAAATGGCATAGCACACTGTTCATGCGGGACTCTCATGGCTTACTGGGAAGGAGTTGCACTTACACTACTAACCTAAATTTAATTTGCTAGCCCAAATTTAATTTAGCTGGAATTGTGAGATCTAAAACCTGCCCAGTAAACCACAAGTTAGTTGTTACTGCAGATGGCTAGAATGCCGTGGGAGGTGGTGGTCGTTAGGTGACCCTCCAGCAGGTTTTCAGGGTCAAGAAATTGCTTGAGAGGAGATTGCCCATCTCTCTCCTGCAGAGCAGCTGATGGATTCAAACCACATACCTTTTTGGTGGCAGCACAGTTCCTTACCACTAAACCACCAGAGCTCCTTAACACTAAACCAGGAAAGGAGTAAATGTACATATCGTGTTACTGTAACTCTCTTTAGCATCTGTACAATTTCTGTGATTTCTAATTTTATGACATCTTTAAAAATCTTTCCAGTTGTTGTTGTGTACATCAAGTCAGAACCAACTCATAGCTGACCCTTTGGTGGGTTTTCAGTGTCAGTTTCACTCCAGAGGAAATTGCCCATCCTAGTCTCCCACAGAGCTGTTGGTGGATTTTAATTGCATGCCTTTGGGATTGCACCACAGCTTCTTAACACCAGGCCACCAGAGCTCCCAAAAATATTTCTTATGCCATTAATTATTTTGTAAAGTAGCACATATTTTTACCCCTGTATTCCTCTCTACTCTTTCTGATAGGCTTGTAAATATTTGTAGAGTTACAGTTATAGTATGTCTGTGATGTGTTATACTTTCTATTAATATTTTGCAAATGATTGACTTTTAAATATCTTGGTTGTTACTTCAGTGGCTACTTAAATATTGAGTTCATCAACATTGTATTCATATCAGGTAACATTAATTGAAATTCCTTTGTGGTTTTCAGAAGCCCTTGTGGTGTAGTGAATAAAGTATTGGGCTGCTAAATAGAAAGTCAGTGGTATGAATCTACTAGTGGATCCACTGAAGAGAGATAAACAATCTTCTGTGTAAATTTAGGGAATGAGAAACCTTATGGAGAGTCATCATGAGTGGGAAATAGCTCGATGGCAGTGGACATAGGAGTTTTGTTATTTGATTTTCAGTAATAAGGTTCATCTGTCTTAACCCCCTGCTAATTTGCTTTCTCTATAGAAGAAACTGAAAACTTTGTCATTAGAGGCCAATGGGAAAACTTGTCTGCAGTATTTATATGATTTAATGTGCATGTGTGGTACATTACACCTGAATTTTTTTTTCTTTTGAAGATTAGAGAGATTCTGTAGTTCTTTGATATCTAAATTGGTAGGGATAGTTTATTGATCCTAACTTTATAGCATTCAGATAGTTGACATTTGGATATTTTTATGTTCTTAGATTTGTTTGTGACCCTTTATTTTAGAATGGATTCTTTCTTCTTGGCTGAAATGTTTAAATATCTTTACCTATTATTTGCTGATAAAGAAGACATTATTTTTGACATAGAAGATTACATCTTTACAACAGAAGCTCATCTTTTACCTCTTTGGCTCTCCACTACAAATCAAAGTGTATATAAGAAGAACACAGTGAGTTATTTTTTTTAAGTAAATGTCTTACTCTTTTTATGTCTATATTTCATCCTCCAAGAGTTGAAAAGAATTTGTATCAATAGTTCAATATTTATGTTGGAAAAAGGAAAAGTACACTTAATGTATTACATCATACTATGCATTTATTCCATGAACTATTTCCTTTTTTAAAAAACTGTAATACTAAGTAAAACCATCAGTTTTACTTACATGTAACTTTTCTTTTTTTTATAGACTTCAGAATATACAGAACTGGATGACAGTAATTTTGATTGGACTTGTCCAAACACTCAGATTCTCTTCCCTAATGACCCATCGTACGCTCAGAGCATTCGGGAACCCTTGAAAAATGTGGTAGATAAGAGTTGTCCTAGAGGAATCATCAGAGTGTAAGATATATTCCTTACCCTTTTTTAATATCAAAGTTCATTCTCACTAAAGGACATATAAATGAATAAATGTATAACATTCAGACTGATACAGAATAATTAGGTAAAAAATTAAGAGTGTTCTTGAAACTGATTAAAATAAAAATTATGTTAGTAAAGTTAAATTGTTGTTGTGATGTACCATTGAGTCAGGACTGACTCAGAGCCGACCCTCTGTAGGTTTTCACAGGCAGTAAATTACATAGGAGTTGATTGTCCATCTTTCTTCTGAGGAGCAGCTGTAGGGCTTGAACCTTGTGCCTTTGTGTTGACAGCACAATTCCTTACTGCTAAGCCACCACAGCTCCCTAAAGATAGATAACAAAGCTTATTCTGTAGTATTATCTATATTCTTAGGAAAGTATACCACGTAGTTTTAAAAATGAAGTAATAATTTTATAACAGCAGAAAACAGAATTTAACTTATATGTAGAAGTTTCATAAAATATTTTTATATGTCTTATGTGTAGAAAACTTTTTCCCTTATGTCTACAGTAAATATATAGTTAGAATATTTGTGTATGTAGCTTGATTTTTTTTTTTTTAGGAGTTAACTTGATCATTGAAGTATCTTTAACTTCATTTTCTTTTCTTCCAAATAGTTATATTGGAAGGATAATTGCAAAGAAAAATAGTTTTATTAATTTTTAAAGTAGCCATTTCTGTTCACTAATCCAAGCATTATTTTAGTACGTTGAGAGAAAATGATGTATTTCAGAGACAAACATAAAAAGTAACAAACCCCAAAACAATTTGCCCTGCATCCTCAAATAGTTATAATTTGACTGATTTAACACTGCCTTATAGACAATAGAGTTTTCAACTGTATAAAGTTGTGTTTGAAATTATACCACTTATTTACTACCTCCATTATATGTATGAAAATAATGAGTTCTAGGTAATCCAGTTTCACTACTTTCAAAACTACCACTTTGCACATATTTAACACATTTTTATTGTTTTATTTATCATTTTTTGACTAGTTCTAATATATAATTTTAAGCTTTGCTTATACTTACTTTTAGCAGAGAGGAGAGCTTCAGGAGTGGAGCTAAACCCCCTCTCAGAGCCAGAGACTTCATGGCCACTAACCCTGAACATTTAGAAATCCTGAAGAAGATGGGTGTGAGTTTGATTCACCTCAAAGATGGGAGAGTCCAGTTGGTTCAACATGCAATCCAGGTAAGACGTTATCATCTTTACTCTGCCATTTCTTGTTCCATCTGCTTCAATAAAATAATGGCACTTGACTTTTAAAACCTTTAATGTTTTGTTTAGAGTTACAGAGTCAGAATTTAGCAATAGAAATATCTTAAGACAATCTAATTCAACCGTTTATTGTTGTTTTCTTCTGTGCTATCAAGTTAAAATCAACTCTTTTCTGACCCTCCAGCAGGTTTTCAAGAGGCAGTAAATTTTATGGGAGGAGCTTACCCATTCTTCCCTTGCAGAGCAGCTAGTGAATTTGAGCTGCATGCTTTTGGGATTGCAGTGTAGTTTCTTATCCTTTAGTAGTGACTGAATCGCAGATAGCTTTCATAATTTGTATAAGTTCTATTGCCTGCATAGGATTCAAATCTAAGTTTTTAATATCTCTGTCTGTTGTCTTGCCACTATTACTTTTATTTAGATCATAATCTTAAAAGCTAAAAATTAGGGTTTATACCTACTTATATTTTATAGTATTTTTGTTTCCAAAGCACTCCTAACTATTACATTCCTTAAATACCAGTTTTGATTTCTATTTGTAAGAAGTTGCGCTGCAGTCTTAAAGGCATGCAGTTCTAGTCTCCCAGCTGCTCCATAGGAGAAGGGTGAGCAGTTTTACCGCACATGACTTACTGCCTCTGGAAACCCACTGGAGGGTCCCTTCCAACTCAGTTGCTTACAACAACAAGATGAAAGATTATATGCCTTTTTTGGGGGAAACTTTTATCCATTTAAGCTTTAATACCACTAAGGCCTTTAAGTGAATTTATTAGCATATTGGTTCTGTGAAAGATATCTAGTTTGTAAAATAATTCTTTAGCCTAGAATTATATTCAAGCATCCCTAAGTCTCAAATTGAGTCATTCTGTGGCTTCACTTTACCCTCAAATTTCTATTCTTTGTTTTCTTATCGTGTCCATTTTTCTTCATTAAAGGATGAAGGATGTCTGCTTTTAAGTTTCACCCACTGTCTTCCAAAATTGTGTGAGTGTTGTTTCTAATGAAATTGCCTCCCTTTCAGGCTCATTAATGAAACACTGTCAGATGTACCAATGACGTGACTGCCATCTAGTCTTGGAAAAAGTGCTGCCACAGTGCTCTTTGGTGGCAAGGATGGTGAAACTTTTCTCACATGCTTTGGGCATGTTGTTAGGTAGGCCCAGTGTTTGGAAAAGGACATCATGCTTGGAAAGGTAGAGAGGAAGACCCTCAACAAGATGGATTGACACTGACTGTTATTGGTGAGCTTAAGTATGTCAGAGATGATGACGATGGTACAGGCTAGGTTCATATCTGTTGTTGATAGTGACTGCATTTGTGAGTTGTAGTAAATTTGATAGCACTTAATAACAAATTGCTTGCTATCCTTTCTTAGAACTTTTCCCTCTTGGCTGTAAGGATATTGCAGCAATTTTTTCTCTTCCTACTTCTCTGTTATTCTGCTTTGTAGATTCTTTTGTAGCTCTTTTACCATGCATGGCCGCTCAGTATAGGCATTACCAAAGAATCTGAACCAAACCCTTTTCATTCTGTACTCTCTACTTTTAGAAGGTCAGCTATCATTTTTGTACTCATGATTGCTGCATCTCATTCTTAGTCTGTGTAGACTTGAATTAATTCTTTCCTCGTTTCTTACTCCCTTCCCTTAACATCAGCCGATCTCTTCTCAGTGGGTTCTCTATCAGTAGTGCATATTATCATTCTAGAAATCACCAGAGCCAGAAATCTCAGGATAGGACTTCAACTCCTTTCAGTAGCCCAAGTCCTCTTTGTCCTCTTCTATCCCTAGCTCAATTCTGTTTGTTCTGGTTATTTTTCCTTAGTAAATAATCTATCTTTTTTCTTTCAACATTGGCAGTTTACACAGTGAAACATACCATCCATTCAGAATGTCTGCTGTACAATTCAGTGGCCTCAGTTATGTGGTTTACATTGTGTCACCACTCTCATTGTCTCTACCCTTGTTGTTTCATCCCCATTAATCTAGAGTCTATCCCTTAAAGTCTTCATCTGTGCTTTAAATAAACTTAGCAGTTTGAACTCTGATGTATACTTCTTTGTAAGAGTACAGTGCTGAAAGAAAACATTCTTTATTAAGCTAAATAGTTGCTAAATTTAATAGTGGCTTCATGGGGTATTTTCAATTCAAATCTTAAAGATTGTTGAGGGGGCATTAAATTCAGGGATTCCCCAAATTTCAGTGGGTTCAGTAAATCTGGTTTCCACATGAATTTGAAGTTCTATTTCCTGATTTTCCATCAGTTGATCAAGATCTATCTAGTGGGTCTCAGGATTTCTTTTCTTGACTACAGTTACTCATTCTTCAACTATTCCTCCTTTTACACTCTTTCAAATGTAATTTTAAATCCTACCCTGAACTACACAAGCAAAGTCAGCCATTCCTTTGTCTTTGCTCCTATTCCCTTTTCTCACTGAAGAAAAAAATTGACTGTCCCCTCTAGTACTTAGCCAAACTCTGGGATGTAAGTGCCTAATACAGATCTTTTGAATTGAACTTCATTTATTAATTCTGATTTCAAGGATGAGTAAGAGTATGAATCAGGTATGAAGTTTATTTCTTAAAAGGAGACCAATACGTGTAGAAAACAAACATCTTTGAGCTTTTTATCAATGTTCAGGGCTTACATAAAAAGTTATTTCCGAACTCATTAAATATTATACAAAATGGTTGATCCTGGAGGACATTATGCTGAGTGAAATATCTCAGTCATAAAGGGACAAATATTGCATAGTGCCACTGTTGTAAAACAAGACTGACATCAGGCTTGGGGAAGACTGAGAAAGGTGGGATAAATTGTGTTTACTGCACTGAAACAGATGAGGAAGAGAATTTTAGGTATTGTCATGACAGGAGTCCAGAATGAAGGCTGCATAGTGGAATGGACTTGGGGGAAGGAATTATACAAAAATGAAAGAATTTTTCTTTTACTTTTCAAAGAGAAGAGTGAACTGGAGTGGGGGAGGGCAGGGGGAAAAGTGCAACAGTGAATGAATGGAAATCCAAAGTTTTCACGAAAGTTAATAATAATAATTTTAAAAATTATTTCTTTATAGAATATTGAAAGAGACACTGGTAAAAATGCCAAATAAATTTTTTTCATAAATGGAATTTCTGAGAGTAATATTTACACATTGATAGAGCGATAACACAAATATGTATTCAAAACCCCATAGCCATTCACTCAGTTCTGACAAATAGCACTCCTTGGGTTTCCAAGGCTATAAATCATAATGAGAGGAGTACCCATCTCTGTCTGCGAAATTACTGGTGGACTTAGATTGCTATATTTTTATTTAGCAGCATCATATGTAATACAATACACTACTAAGGCTCCTTCTATAAAGCAGTTGTTAAGTGCTATCGAGTTGGAATCAACACGTGGCTGACCCTCCAGCGGTTTTCTGGTCCTGTAAATCGCACAGAAGGAGATTGTCCAGCCTTTGGGTTGGCAGTGCAGCTCCTTACCACGAGGCTACCAGAGCTACTCTGAAAGCAGTAGTATATAGGAAATTTTAAAAAGATTGGTTACAGATTCCAGAAAGGAAGAATAAAATGAATCTTCTTCTTTTTGTAGGCTGCAAGTTCAATTGATGCTGAAGATGGGTTGAGGTTCATGCAGGAGATGATTGAATTGTCAAGCCAGCAACAAAAAGAGCAGCAGCTTCCTCCACGAGCTGTACAGATTGTATCCCACCCGTTTTTTGGCCGAGTAGTATTGACTGCTGGGCCAGCACAGTTCGGGCTCGATCTGTCTAAACATAAAGAGGTATGTACACTTAGAATGTGCTTGTTGAATGTGAAACACTGTTTACTCTCTTAAGTTCTTAGTCATTCTAACCAATTTTAAACTTAGTAGTATTAATTGAGCTTCAAATTATACACTCCCAGATTTAATAAGTATATTAAAATATTTTTTAGTCCAAATTTACTTAGGAAGATCAGAGACTACAACCTTCAGAATGAATTCCACATCAGCATAAGGAAAACAAAATTGGAGGACCAATAAGCAACATCATAATAAAGAGAGAAAAGTTAAAGTTTCAAAGATTTCACTTTTCTTGGGTTAACAGCACTCCTGGAAGCAGCAGTTAACAAAACAAATGATGTGCTGTATTAGGCAGATTGACTGTAAAAGATTGCTTTAAAGTGTTAAAAAACAAAGCTGGCAGTTTGAGGACTAAGTTGTGCTTGACCCAAGCTTAGATAATTTTAGTTGCTTAATATGCATTTAAAAAGTGAATAATTAATAAATAAGATTTTAAAAATTGATGCCTTAAAAAAATTGATGCGTTATAACTATGGCACTTGCAGAGAATGTTTAATGTATTGTGGACTATTGGGAGAACAAACAAGTCTGGGAAGAAGCAGCCAGAATATTGCTTAGAACCAAGAGTAGCAAGGCTTTGTCTTTAGTGCTTTGGGCATATTTGGGAGGGACTCATCCATGGAGAAGAAATTCATGCTATTTTAAGAGAGAGAGAGAGAGAGAGACAGAGTGAGAGTGAGTGAGTAAGTGTGTGTGTGTGTTAGATAGTAAATCTGCTTATAGTTCCAAACTTTACCCCTTAGCAGCATTATGTCTTTGAGCAAATGACATAATCTAAGACTCGGTTTCTCCATATGTGAAATCAAGTTATTACCTGTGTTATTTTCCTCAGAATTAGAAATAAAGTTTAATAATAATAATAATAATATGTAGAAAGCACTCTATAAACTGCAAAGTAATGGTCATTAAGTATGCCATAAAACCAAAATTTATGTCAAATAGAAATAGATACTGGATATGTTATCACAAAAATTATTGCATTCAAATTCTCTTAAAGCTGTAGATAATTAAGGTTTAATATAGCTGGGTAGTGATTTGAGAAGGAAAAAAGAAAGTCCTTTTTATTTCTGACAGACAAGAGGATTCGTTGCAAGCAGTAAACCATACAATGGTTGTTCAGAACTTACTAACCCTGAAGCAGTGGTGGGAAAGATTGCATTGATACAAAGAGGACAGTGCATGTTTGCAGAAAAGGCACGCAACATCCAGAATGCTGGAGCCATTGGCGGCATTGTTATTGGTAAGTAATACTTCAGGTTATTATGAGGAGATAATTTTTAGAATTTTTCCTTCTCAGATATTTTATCAAAGGATTTGTCATTATTTTTACATCACCTAGACAGCATCAAGGATAGGCTAACCAAATAAGTAATTCAATGACTCATAATATCTCTTAGACTGAACCAACTCATAGCTGACTCTCCACTGAGTTTTCAGAGGCTGTAGATCACATGGGAAGAGACTATCCAAATTCTCCCATGGAGCTGCTAGTGGATTCAAATTGCCAGAGAGATGCCACAATGCCTTATGAACTAGGCCACCAGAGCTCCTAATTTCTGTATGTCTAACACATTTTGAAAGCATATATTTGGTTTTGCATATGTTAATGCTAATAAAAATCCTTAGGACTAGGTAGGAGGGGGAGGTGTAGGTGAGTGGTAGAAACAGTACTATGCATGAGAAACTATACCCCTGAGATCCAAGGTTTCCTAAGGGCAGAAATTATATACTGCCACCTCCATTATGGAGCTTTTGAAAATTTTCGTTCCTCTGCAAAGCTGTTGTTTGTAGTGAGACACATCTGTGTGCAGTTAGTAGCTCTGCCACATAATCTTTGTGTGACCTTGGCCAGGCTCCAGGTTCTTGAGCTGTTCACTTGGCCAGATGCATTTTGAATTTAGGTGGAAATGGTAATGAACTCTTAGATGTGTTGAGCTGCTGACAAAAGGTTCAGCAGTTTGAGTCTGCCATACCACTCTTATGGAAGAAACACAGGCAGTCCCCTCCTGTCAACATTTACCTCTCCAAGTACCCAAAGGAAGGTCACCATGAGCCCAAATCTGTGGCAGTGAATTTGGTCATGCTCTGGCAAAACACTCAGCTGCTCACCAAGAGGTCAGAGTTTGAACCCAACACCTACTTATTGAAAGAAAGGTGTAGCATCTGCTTCCATAAAGATTACAGCATTGGAAATCCTGTCAGATTGTTATGAGTCAGAATCAACTCAGTAACAACAAATTTGGTGGTTTTGGTTTTTGTATTAGTAGGTTTGTTGTTGTTGTTTCTGTTGATTGCCGTTGAGGCAAGCATGACTTCCAGTGACCTTATGACATGAACAAAAGGCCTGAGGCCTTTCTATAACTATTGTCATTTGTCAAAATTCATAGCTTCTAGAGGCATGTTGTTTAGGAAGTGGATGCCATCCTTCTTGGTTTAAGAGTGTGTAAAAAAATAAACACAAACACACATGTGTATCATTTCTTTGTATACTATCTGATGCATCATCAGTATAAACACTAGCAATTATTACCAGGTACTAGCAGATTATTAGGGAGCACTGGTGACCCAGTGGTCGTGAGCTACACTGCCATCCGAAAGACATGTGGTTTGCATCCACCAGCTGCTTCATGGGAGCAAGATGGACATTCTTCTCCCGTGTCATTAAACTGTCTCTGAAAAAGAGGGTCAGCTGTAGGTTGGTTCCAATTTGAATGTATACAACAGCAACCGCAGATTATTATCACCTTGAGCCTTTTCCCATTAAAATGAAAAAATCCTCTATTTAAATAATTGTATCCCTAGATATCAGCCACTGGACTTCAATTTTTTGTTTTTAATTAAAGAAATCTATTTTCTTAGGTTATGACTAGCAATGAAAATTGTTTTTTCTGTATTTTAAGTAATAGAAGTTTTCATTTACAAAGAACTGGAAGATCAAAGGTCATAGCCTAATTATGAAGTCTATATAGTTTGTCTCTGAGGGCGTGTCCATTTTTTAAATCCTTTTTTTTTTTAAGGATAGAAGTCTCTGTATAGTTTGTCTCTGAGGGCATATCCATTTTTAATACTTTTTTAGGATAGATTTACTTCTTGAATTTATGACTCATAAAAAGGAAGACACTTTAAAAGTATTACTATTTATTCCAGTGAAAAATTATCAACTATTTTGTTTGTTTAATACGATGAGAACTCTAGGGGCTTGTGTGCGATCGAGTTGGAACTAGCCTATAGCTCACCCCTGGCAGGTTTTCAAAGGCTGTAAATTGCACAGAAAGAGATTGCCCATCTTCTTCTCAAGGAGCAGTTGGATTCACTCCTTGTGCCTTTGGATTATAGTACAGCTTCTTACCACTAGGCCACCAGAGCTTGTAGTGGCTTCTTGTTGTTATTGTTGTATACCACTGAGTCAGAACCTATGTTCTGTGGGTTTTCAAAGGCATTTATTCACTTGGGAGGAGACTGCCACTGTTACTCCTGGTGAGCAGCTGGTGGGTTTAAAATGTGGCTTGGGGATTGCAATGCAATTTCTTTCCACCAGGCCACCAGAGCTTTGTAATGGCTTAGTGATAAGAATTGTGCTCCAGTGTAAAAGTAGCCACCAGGTGCTCTACAAGAGGAAGATGGGCAGTCTCCTCCTGTGTGAGTTACTGCCTCTGAAAATCCCCTAGAGGGTTAGTACAAGTCAGTTCTGACTTGATGGCATTCAACAGTAATCCAGCATGAGTATTCCAGTGTTGACTGGTAAATGCAAACATTTAATAGGTAACTAGTATCAAAAATTCTTTTGAGTAGATGGTCAGAAGCTTATCAAGCCTATAAAACACAACAAACTCACTAATGTTGTTGTTATGTGCCGTTGAGTCGCTTGCAACTCATAGTGACCCTATGTACAACATTGCTAATGGTTTTGTAAATAAACTCTGCTGACAGAAAGCTATGCTGATTAATGTGTATATCATTTGTGACTACTTTGAGGCAGAACTGAGGTATAGCAAAAAAATGTATGGCCCTCAGAGCTTATCACTATCAGGCCAGAATTTACGTTTTGACTTAAATCATCTTCTTTACCCTTGTTTATTTTCCAAACTGAGACTTTTTAATTCAAGAATTTGAAAAATCTTTATATCACTATTCTTTTGAACATTTCTTTACATACTGAGACATTAAAATAAAAAAAATAAAATTTGGAACATATGCATCAATACTTTTTCCTTTTGTAGAATATTTTTGTGTTTGAAATATAATTCTATGGATATTCTATGGTTTAAAATGTAGGTAAAAGAAAATATTTATTTTAGTAACTAATTAATTAGATGCCCAGTCTTATGCTGGGTTTTCTGTATTAATAATAAGAGATAACTGTGCTTATTCTCAGGAAATAGAATTTTTCTAAGGAAAAACTTTCTTCTGTTCTGACTTTTCTCCTAATTTTATTTTTTCTTATTAGTATTTTGTGTGGAGGGGGGAGACTTGTTTTGCTTTAGTTTTTAATTGTATTCAAATGACCGAATTAGTGCTTAGTGTTGTATTACAAGTACTGGAAGTACCAATTACCTTAGGTTATTTGTTTGTAAGACATAGTAATTTACTCAAGCTAGTTTAACAATAGAAGTATAATTGTAAGGAAATGGATTATTTCAGTGATTAAACCCAGAAGTGAAAGATACAATTGAGCCTCACCAGGAAGTAGATGTAGAATTATGATCGTGAACAGTTTTCGTGTCACTCTCTTTGGGTGCTTGTGTGCGTCTGTGTTCACCCATTCCAAAACTGCAGCCCCACCCTGAGTCTGTGCCACTTAACCATTACAGTTACTAACTGAATAAGCCTTTCTCAGTGCTGGTGTCAGGTTCCCTGTAGAGACTGCTCACCTTGAATCAGTTAGCCATCCTTTGTCTAATCAGTTACTACTGCAAGGAGGGTCATATATGTGTTCTCTGCTTAACAGGGCCTGAGAGGGTGAGCTCTGAGTTAGGGCAGACAGGGAGACACAAGTTAGAAAACTGGCATGTAAGATTGAAGTGAATTGGATTGGTAATTGGAAGAAAACAATATAATCCGTCCTGTTACTCTTATGTACCATCAAATCACTTGCGGCTCATAGTGACCATATGTACAACAGCCTCAGTACTCTTAGTTAACCAGTGGAAGATAGCAATCTTAAATGTAGCCTATAATTTTCTTTGTAAATGTTATCCATATTAAAAACTATCAGTTTGCAGTTTGGAAAAACAGTATTATGCTGTTAGAGAAAATCTTAAGCAATGACAACATTTTAATTAATTCATAGTTCTAACATTTGTAATCCATGCCTTTATTTTCATTTCAAAACATTTTCGTAATCATGGAAAAGTTTTACAATTATAACTCTAGAACTCAATGTTGTATGCTTTTCTTTAATAGATTATTTATCTGTCTTTCTATACATCAAGTAGTTCATTATAATTTACTGAAATTTTGTTTTATATTTGTTCCACAGTTGTAAATAATGCTCTGGTAAACTTTTGCACTTAACTATTCCCTTAGGATAAATTTGTAGAAGTAGAGTCAGAGGATGTTTTTCTTGAAACAATAAAATTAAGGTTATATCTTGGGGTGTAATGATTTAAATTTAGTATGCCATCAGTAAAGGTTGGTAGGTTTTTTGTGTTTTTTTTTCTTTTAATGGGTGAATGTTTTACTGTTTGCTGTGTTCATTTTCTGTCTAGATGACAATGAGGGGAGCAGCAGTGATACTGCCCCTCTGTTCCAGATGGCAGGGGATGGAAAGGACACAGATGATATCAAGATTCCTATGCTCTTCTTATTCAGCAAAGAAGGAAGTATCATACTGGATGCCATCCGGGAATATGAAGAGGTGGAAGTGCTCCTTTCTGATAAAGCAAAAGATCGAGGTAAGGATTAAAAAATAATTGGTGCTTTCATGCAGATTAGCGTTAATTTTAGTAGTCTCAGTCACAAAAATGAGTTATAATTTTCTTATTTTTACTTTTTATTTTAGATGTGAGTAGTACAATATTTTGCTTTGTTTACAGACTTAACCATATTTTACACTTATATTTTAGTTAATATTTTGCAGTGGTTACCTGTGAAGATGAAAACACAAATGACTGCAGTGCAGAAGTAGTTTAGGTAGTTTACAGTGCAAAAATGATATGCATTGTTCAGTTTTACTGTTATTGCATTTTACATTCCTTTTGTAAGAGGTTGAATGGTGTTATGTACAACATTCTGATACTTGACTCTTAGCAGGCTACCTCTCATCAGGTAACTGCTATCAGGTTAAAAACTCTAGCGATCTAACAGCTTCTTTCGGCTGAGCTCAAAGTGCATTGCATGGGTACAGTCAGTCTTCATTGTTCACAGATTCTCTGTTTACAAAGCTGCCTACTCACTAAAATTTATGTATTACCCGCAGTCAATTCTTGCAGGACTTGAACAGTTGATCACTGATAGGCATAATGAGGTAGAAAATTTACGTGGCAAATTTAGCATGTAAGATGAGCAAGGCAACATTCTGCCTTCTTGTTGCAGTTCTCACATTATAAACAGGTTTCTTTCTCACATATTTAGTGCCACTTCTTTTCTGTAGTGTGTGGGGTTTATTGGTTCACTATTTAAAACAGCCTCCAAGCACATTGTTAGAGTGCTGTCCTTCTGTTCTAGCCACATGAGGACTGTGTGGGCTGTGCCCACTGGGGAAAATATATGTGTTAGATAATCTTTGTTCAGTCATGATATACAGTCCTGTTAGCCATGAGATCAGTGTTAATGAATCAACAAAGTAAGGTACCTTTAAATAGAAACACATAGAAGGCAAGGTTATTAATTATTCATGTGACCAAAATATTGTATCCAGAAGCTCACAGAAACTTAATCCTTCAATTTCCCTTAGGAGCAGTGTATCAAAATCCACTAATTCAACTTTTTCAGGCAACTTTCTAGACCATAACTATCATTAATAACAAGAATTGACTGTATAAGTAACATGAATTACAAATCACTGATGTTTTGAAAAAGCAGACAAAATATACTTAATGAGAATGTGTAGTGCTGTGTAGGCCATGATGTTTACTTCTCATTTATGGATAATGATTTTATTACATAATTTGGATGCCTTTTAAAACCTTAAGTACTATATAAATGCAAGGTCTTGATAGTAATTGTCTTTTATAGTTTCCACATAGAACTCGAGATGAGCCATCATGTAGGCTGTGATCCTGGTTAGGAGAATAGCCTTTCTTACTCACCGGTGACTCTGTAGTGAGTGCAATACTCCTATTATATAGGGTTGTGTCCTTGGAGTGTTTAATAAGAATGTAGGAAAACGGATTCAGTCACTATCATTTCCATATGGGACATCTTCAAAGAGAAATAAATGTTTAGTGGTAATCTAATAATAGCCTATTTACTGTTCTCTCTTCTTGTATTGCTTTTTACTCTTCTTTGAGATTCTTTCAAATGTCAGTATTTAAAGAGCAGTGGAGTCAGTGGGTAGAATTTATGTATTTAGGGAGTAAGAGTGGAAATAGATCAGAATACAGAGGCTTTCTAATCTTAAATCTTCCTATATACCAGACATATTTTTTCCTTACCCTCTTTTTCTAAATTCAGATCTTTCTTATTTATGTGCATTTAGACACATCAACCATAAGCAAATTATTATTCCATATAACTCTTTTATGCCTTTGCTTTTCCCCTCTTATCCTGTGCTACCATTGGAATTTCAGCAGCAATATTAAAAGGTAAAATGATTCCAAACTACATTATTAATAGTAGTAAGTATCTTGCGTTAATAAACTTTTAAGTTATATATATATTTATACAATGACCAAGGAGGATAGAAGGAGAATTGATGCCTTTGAGCTGTGGTGCTGGAAAAGAGTATTGAGAATATTATGGACTGCTAGGAAAACAAACAGATTCGTCCTGGAGAGGGTTAAACCGGCTGGCTCCTTGGAGGCAAGGATTGTGAGGCTCCATCTAACATACTTTGGACATGTTGTGAGGA
The DNA here is from genome assembly GCF_000299155.1 of Elephantulus edwardii. Taxonomy (NCBI): domain Eukaryota; kingdom Metazoa; phylum Chordata; class Mammalia; order Macroscelidea; family Macroscelididae; genus Elephantulus; species Elephantulus edwardii. The sequence continues at coordinate 17,383,606 of NW_006399811.1, read as the reverse complement.
GAGACAGGTCCTTGGAAAAGGACATCATGCTTGGGAGGGTGGAGGGACAGCACAGGAGGGGAAGGCCCTCTATGAGGTGGATTGATTCAGTGACTGGGATAATCGGGATGGGAGTGTCAGAGACAGTGCGATTGGCACAGGACTGAGCAGAGTTTAGGGCTGTTGTACATAGGGTCGCTATGAGTTGCAAGCGACTCGACGGCACATAACAACAATAACAACATATATTTCAGCTATCCCATAAAAAGAATTCTTTATCCTTTAATAATAAAGTTTATTCATTATATATCATGCAATTTCCATGCAAGAGTCACTTTCACAGAGATTTTATCACTTTTCTTAAGGAATACAATGTAAAATATTTTAAACATTGACTTGTTTTAAGGTTACATATATATATGGGGCAGGAGAGGGAGGAAGGTAGGTTAGCACATAATGAGATTTCCATACCAGAGAAAAAATATGGAAAATGAAAAATTCTGCAATGGAAAAATAAAACAAAACTTTGAACAGTATTCTGTTAACGACCTTACAATGAAATAGCATTGCAGCTGGTGGCCTCAATAGCGTGTGCCTTGGGGATTGCAGCGCATCTTCTTGCCACTAGGCCACCAGAGCTGCCTCATTTAAGTAGAGCTGCATTTTTTAGTTTTCACTACCTAATAGGATGATACTTTGATTTTTTAAAAAAAATTCTCTTTTTGTCTAATAGCTTTTTTGAGGACTCTGTAAATTTATGATTAGCTAAATCACCATCAGATTACTAATATTTATCAGTGTAAAACAAACAATGATAATAGTTTTATTAATTATTCACTTTATTCCTTTAGGAAAATATCTTAAGGAGTTAATGTTACCATTCATTTGATACATAGTTGTGTATCAGTTTTTCTCACCTGCATTAAAATCAACTAGAAAATTTGTTACAAGTGTAGCTTCCTAAATTCTACTCCAGAATATTGAATCAGATCCTCTGAAGGTGAGAAATACTAATATGAAATATGATTTTAAGCAGGCATCCCAGCTAATCTGATTCTGTTTCTCACTTTGAGAAACTGTGAACAAGAACAAGAGGGGACTCATTTTCTCTCTCCTACCTGTGTGTCAACTGTTTTGTTCCCCCACGGATACTAGGTAGGATGATTTTTTTTTAAATAGGTATGCCAAATATCCTTAAAATTCAGTGAATAATCAGATTTTGAAATTTTTTTAATACTTGTCTAAATTATTTTTCAAGTTTAAAAGCCAATTAGAAGACTTGGTGATCACCCTAATGCATTATGCAAAAGCACTTGCCATTAAAATCCCTTCTAGATTGCCCTCAGAAAATCTTATTCCACAATTACCTATTTTTCTTATAAAATCACTGATTTTGTATTACTCACTGCTTCTACCCACACATTAATACAGACTAGTAAAAGCCTCCCAACAAGTCTCTGCCTTCCTGCTATTATTCTGATGACAAATCTGTTCTTTAGAAATTGAAGCCTGATAAGTTTGTCAAGCAGAGATGCTGCTTGCTCAGGTCAAACTAATCATTGCTTCTAAAAGTTAGTTTGTCCACAGGTTGTAATTGAAAATAAAATTAACATAATTTTTCTCATATCTTGCAACCTTCCCAAAATTCCAGAACTTTAAAAATTTTTTAATAATAATTACAACCTTGTGTTCACAAAAAAGGCAGTGTGTTCTCTTTAGAATCAATTTCATTTTCTCCGTAACATTTCTTAAGACCAAAAAAAAAAAAAGAAAAAAAATCAACCCTATATCTTAAGTTGTCATGTATTCTCTCGCTTATGGAGGTCTACAGTGCCTTAAAAGTTAGAGGCACGTGACTACTTCTCTGTGTCTATCTGGTAAAAAGGCAGGTATAGACCATGGGAAGGGGGAAAGATCCTATGATTTGAAATATTCTTAAGTCAGGCAATATGGATTTTATCTTCCCCTACTGGTCTTGGTCTTGGTACACTAGTATGTGCGTAGAGTTGAGAAACAGAGGGGGGGTTGTGTGTGTACATGAGAGAGAGAGAGAGTCTGTGTGTGTATGTGCACCCCCAATCAAGAGTTACATTACATAGTTGTGTACCACTGAATCAGAACCAACCATAGCTAACCCTGCAGCTGGTTTTCAGAGACAGTTAATTACAGGAGGACATTGTTCTTCTTTCTCCCACAGAGCAAGTAATGAAATGGGTTTGAACCATGTCCTTTTGTGTTGGCCGTGCAATTCCTTATCACTAAGCCACCAGGGCACCCTATATATTATTATTATTAATATATATTATACATATAAGTAATATATTGTTATCGGAAGCATTTTTATCTACTATAATTATATTATCTAATACTGTAGTATCAATAGGTGGAGTACAGGAGATTTTTAGAGCAGTGAAAAAATCTGTTTCAGATAGCCTCTTTGCCTGGAGAGGAGCATTGGAAATATTTTTATTAGCAGAATTGATACTTAACTCACTCTTCTCCAGGGCATCCTTTATCAATCACTATCCCACCTCATGGTTACTTTCTCTTTGTGTAACAAATAGCCATCTTAAATAGCCATATTAGATGCCAACTTCTATGTATTTTTCTCCTGGGCGAAATGGAAGACATGATCTTTTTTTTCTTTTTATTCATCCTTTTTTGAAAAACAAATTTCGACTTTATAGGAAAACTGAGCACAAAGTCCAAGAAACATACACTCCCTTCCTTTTCCTCAAAACAGTTTCTCCTGTTAAGTCTTGCATTTGTTTGGTAGGTAGGGATTTCAGCTGATGAACCAATAATGATGTTGTTGTTGAGTACTGTGGAGTAGGAACCGACCCACAGCTGACCCTCTTGTGGGTTTTCTAGGCAGTTAATCACCAGGGAGGGGATTGCCCATGTTTCTCCCAAGGAGCAGTTGGTGGCCTCAAACTGCATGCCTTTGGGGTTGAAGCACAGCTTCTTGCCACTAGGCTCCTAGAGCTCCCTAATGATATATTTATTGTTGTTTGCCTTTGAGTTGAGCACGACTCATAATGACCCTGTGAAGAAAAGGCCTAAAGCCCCTCTGCAACTATCGCCATTTATCAAAGTTCATAGAGTTTCTGGAGGCAAATTGTTTAGGAAGTGGATGCCATTCTTTGTGTTGTACAAATTTTAGCAAATGCATACAGGCCATGGTCTTTGCAATCACTTGCATCAGAGAGTTGGACAATGACTAGGGAGGAGGATAGAAGGAGAATTGATGCCTTTGAGCTGTGGTGCTGAAGAAGAGTATTGAGGGTACCATGGACTGCTAGGAAAACAAACAGATTCATCCTGGAGAGGGTTAAACTGGGCTGCTCCTTGGAGGCAAGGATTCTGAGGCTCCGTCTAACATACTTTGGACATGTTGTAAGGAGGGACAGGTCCTTGGAGAGGGACATCATGCTTGAGAGGGTGGAGGGACAGCGCAGGAGGGGAAGACCCTCTATGAGGTGGATTGATTCAGTGACTGGGATAATTGGGATGGGAGTGTCGGAGACAGTGCGATTGGCACAGGACAGAGCAGAGTTTAGAGCTGTTGTACGTAGGGTCGCTATGAGTCGCAAGCGACTCACTGGCACATAATGACAAGTACAACATGTCACGTATCTATGATAACATTGTTATACAGAATTGTTAAGCAAACCCCAACTCTGTGCCATCAAGCTAGAACTGACTCACAGCTGATCCTCCAGTGGGTTTTCAGGAACGGTAAATCATTCAGGAAGGGATTGTTCCTTTCTCTCATGGAGCTGCTTATGGATTCAAACATTAGAGAGGGTTCACTTTTGGGTTGGCAGTGCAACTCCCTACAGACCATACTGCCAGACTAACAGAGTGGTTTCACTGCCTTAAAAATCCCCCTGTACTCCATCTACTTACAAGAGCATCTTTTTAATATAGCTCTGCTATTTTCATTGTATTATGGCTCTTTTCCTGTTTGTTATCTGTATATTCCTTGCTTTCCGTAAATGCTGAATGGACATGATTTATTTAATGCTTGATTTTAAAATAACCCAGTCTGAATTTTACATTTTACTAGTGATCTCGTATATTAAAAGTTCCGATTTTGCTTCCTTGTTATGTAGAGGTTTTCTTCTTTGCTTTCTGTGTTTCCAATCAACTGTTCCTGAACTTACCAGTTATAGTTATACCTCAGAGGGCTGTGTGACTCCCTTTCAGGTAACCATAAGGACCTCAGAAGGAAGATTTGTGTAGCAGTCCCCAACTCCTGACTTCTGCTTCATTTCCTGATTACTGCCTCCGTTTCGTGTGCTGTAGTCCAAATGTTTGTGGATAACAAAATATTTTCTTTTTCCAGTGTTCTTAAGAATCTTCTTCCTGTCTCTCTCCCTTTCTCCATTAAAATTCAGCTTGATACTTTTATTTGCTATATATAGTAATAATTGCTCTTTTGAGCACCTTTTAAACTTGTAGCAAATTCAGTTTTTCAGAGGTGTATCAAGAAAAATTTTATAATCTCTTCCCTTCCTGAAATAATTAACCAAATTAGCAGTTTCTCTGTATGTTATCTTTTCTGTATTTTTCTTTTACATCACGAGGAGCACTGAGCTGCTAACCAAAAAGCAGGTCATCCCAGCCCACCAGCTCCTCAGCAGGAGTAAAGTAGAGCAGTTCAGCTGTGTCACGTAGTCTCACTGTGAGTCCAAAGAGATTGGATATCAGTGAGTTTAAATACCATAAAGTCAAAAGATGGCATGTGATTTTTACTCATGTCAGCATCATGTAAGTAGCACTGTTAATTCCTTAAGTCTCCAGAGTTACCTGTCTTGCTTCAGAAGACCACTTCACCCTGTTTTTATAGTCAGTAGCATGTGAAAGTTCTGATGGCCTCCTGGGTGTAGAGCTGTGCTGCCAGCCGATAGGTGGGTGAGACTAGTCCACCAGCTGTTCAGAGGGAGAAAGGTGGGCTTTCTCCTGTGCAGTTCACGGCTTGTGAAAATCTACTGGACTTGCACCTCTGAGTCAGTTCCATGTCAATATCACAACAAACATGCATGCTAAGTGGTAGTAAGTAAAATAAATAGCATGTTAAACCAAACCAGACCCATGCCATCAAGCTGATTCTGACTCACAGTGACCCAGTAGGACAGTGTAGAACTGAGCCTCGGGTTTCGAAGAGGGTAAGTCTCTCTGCTCCTGTGGAGCAGCTGGTGAATTCCAACCATCTGTCTTTTTGTTAGCAGACAAATGCCTTATTCACAGTGCCACGAGAGCTCCTGATACTGTCTTAGAGAAAAAAAGAAAGCTTGTTCTTAATTTGATTATGTTCTTATTTTATGCCACCAGGTTGATTCTGGTTCACAATGACCTTATAATACAGAGTAAAACTATCCTATTGGGTTTACAAGGCTGTAATCATTACAGAAACACATTGCTCTTTTATTTTATCTAAGTGTTGTTTTTATGTGCAGTCAAGTCAGAACCAACTCTTGCTGACTCTAGGCTCTAAAACATACAGGAGGAAGTTGCCCATCTTTCTTCCATAAAGCAGTGGGTAGATTCGAACCTCCTTCCCTTTGGATTGGCAGCATAACAGCTTGCCACCTAGTCACAGAGCTCTCTTAACTGTTAACTCTTTACAGTGCTCTTGATTATGATATACCTTTACTTTTCTATATTTAAAGTTCCGGTACTTAAGAGAAATCCATAGTTTCCATGTCCAAAATTATGTATACATTAATATTCTTTGTTTATGTGTTATGTAAAATTTTGTCATTTGTACCTTGTGTTCTATTCTTACTCCTGACTGTGAATTTCACTCATTCCCTGTCTAACTTCCTTTTACTTTACTGAAATGCTCTCTCATATTCAGGTCATCAGTAAGTTTCATGGCACTAATATGAGAATCTGTACTGGTTTTCTTCTTACTTGGCTCCTCTGACCTATCCCTTCCTCTTTGAAATACTCCTTACTTTTCATTTCCGTAACACAGTGTTCTCCAGGATGTGTATCTGTTATTTCTGGCTGTTCCTTTCCTCTTCTACCTTGCTTTTAAGTTTTGGCTTTCCTCAAGCTGGCTGCTCTCATCACTGCTCTCTAGCTGAATAGTCCCAACCTTGCTCATGCCTTTACAGATGATGCTTGTATTTATATCATAAGTACAAACCTCTGTTCTCTGAGTGACAAATTTATATATCCAACTCTCTACTTGACACTTCCTCTCTAATCTGCCAAAGATCTCTGTTTCAGCCAGCTGTTAATGTTCTGTCTGATCTTCCTTGCCCTCTCTTCCCCATCAGAATGACAAAAACAACCTTAAAAAAATAAGCATTACCTCCCACACACATCCACCTGCACAAGTCACAAACATGGTAGTCCTCTTTTACACTTCCCTTACCTTCTCTCTGCTACCTCCATACACGTAATCCATTACTAGTCCAGTTTTTACCTATAAGAACCAAACCCATCCACTTCGGCCTTTTCTGTCACTGTCTTCGTCCCAGTTATTTCCCAATCTCTGTCTTCTCTGGCCCTTATTAAAATCTATTTTTACCTTTCATCCAGAGATAGATTTTAAATTGCAAATTACTTGTTACACTTTTGCTTTTAATAATTTCCCATTTCCATCGAGGAAGGGAAAAAAAGCAACCTGTAATATTGCCCACACAGCCTCTCAGTGTCTGGCTACCTGTGAATTCTGCACTTCACTCTTCATTTCTCTCTGTTTGCTTGAAGACCTCTGATTATTTTGGTTCTCCCCAAGCTCCCTCTGCTTTTACATGTTTGTATATTATGGTACCTCTACCTGGAGAATTCTCTCCCTTTCCTTTAACTGTGTTTTCCTTATAAAATGCAACTCATGTCACTTCAGTAAGAGAACCCTCAAATCTCTGTATTTTCTCTCTTCTGAACACCAGGTATGTCTCTGCCATAATACGGGTTACAGTTGCTGTCTACCACCTGTTCTGTGCTGCCCATGCCCCACCCATCAGGGGAGGTCTAGTGTCCGTCTTGCTCTTACTCACTTCTAGCACCTTGCACAGTCCTCCACACAGCAGACCCTCCGTGGAGGGTTGCTAACTGCCTGTGCTGCAGAGGCCGAGGTTGAGCAAGATGCTACGGGTCAATGGTTGATGTTTTGAAGCACTTTTTTATAGGAACTCTAAACACCCTTGATGCTTTCATCCGTGTGTGCATTACAAGAGATCTAACTCATTCTTTAGCCTTTCAGTAGATTTTCTATTGTATTTAATAAAATATAAATTTATAGGCATAATTCTTGTTTGTAAAAATTATTTAACCAGTCACATTACTAGCCTTAATGATCCAGAAATCTCATGTTAATCTCTGTCTTCAAGGTTTAGTGATCAGGAATTTCATTTTTGTAAAGCCTGTTTTCTTAAAACTGTAAAAATGATATGTACTGTTAATTTATTATACTTTAATATTTAAAATTTCCTGAATCTAGAAAATTAATGAATTCTAGATGTAAATTACAATACTATATAGATTTTATGATTAAGTAGTATATTTCTTGGCATTTTATTACTCATAGGAGGGAATCTTCACAGTTTTCAGTCAGTTCTTTCCATTTGAAAAAAAAAATTCCTAATACTGGCACATTTTGTTTTCAGTGTTAATCTTAACCATTCTGCCATAACATAATGAGCCTTGACTTTTTTACTTTTTCATTTTATTGCAAAAATTTGTATGTTTTTGAAAGTAATAGGTAATTCTTTTCAAGAGGAAAGTAGCATGAAATTTGCATGAAATTTGATTGTTTTATTTTATACAGATCCTGAGGAAAATGAAGAACAGCCATCCCCTGAAAATGACTCTCAGAATCAGAGTGCTGAACAGATTACGTCCAGTTTTCAGGATTTTGACTTGGTTGATCAAGAGTCTCCTGAGGAAAGTTCTCCAAACTCTTCCCCAGAATCATCAGAATCATTATCTCCAGCGGAGATGGACAGTGCAACAAGCATATCCCCTTCCAAACAGAATTCTGATCCCACAGAAAACCATGAGACTGCAAGTCCCAATGGTGAATGTACAGATTTAGATAACCAACGTCAACAACAATCAGAAACTGAGGAAGATTCCAGTCCTAATGTTAGCTGGGGTAAAAAGGCCCAGCCAATAGACTCCATTTTGGCAGACTGGAATGAAGACATAGAAGCTTTTGAAATGATGGAGAAAGATGAGCTATGACTCACTAAGGAACCTGGTGGTAGGTATTTAAAAAGAAAAGATAAACTGTGGTTAATAGACACCCTAGTACCAGGCAGGCTCTCCAAGGGGAGACGTTAAGTATGGTGATGAGCAACCACGTTCTGACTGGGATAGTTTGTCATAGGAAATCAGAGGATGTTGTGTTAAAATTGACCTTGTTTTAAAACTGTCCCATCAAAAATGGGAACCCACAATTCCCCCCTCAGAGAGTAACATTCTGCTGTCCTGCAGCACCTCGGGCTCTAGGTGGGCATTCCTGGGAACCAGATGCTGCAGTTCCTGGAAGGACAGGAACAAATGTGGTTAATAGTGGAGCAGGGAGTGGGAATTTTATAGCTTTCCAATTAAAGAAAGCTTGGCTTTCTTGGTTTAGGGGTTGAGGGCTCTCTGGGAAGAGGCGTAAGCATTGTGGGCATTCTGGTGGTTCTGCCTTCACAAAACCACTCTTAAGTGACTTAAGTGTTTATGAAACATGTACTCATGGTAAAAGCAGTCTTTGCTCATCACTTCCTGGCTTTATTAAGTGACATGTGATCAAGGTGACTTGATTTTCTTTTTCCCTCCCTCTTGACAATGCCCTTTTTCTTTAAGCCAAAGGTGAAACCAATGTACTTTCTCAGCGTGCTTTTTGCAAAAAAAACCTAATCATTGGGACCAGGTGAAATATGTGATATATTGTGGAAATTGCTTAGTAAATGCTTTTTAAAAATGAAACAAAGGAGACATTAAGATGTTGCAATATGAACTTCCCACTGGGAAAGCTATGACTACTCTGAAATGGAATTTAGTATTATATCCTTGTAGGGTAGATAATAAATCATTTGCGATTCATTTCTCTTTGAGGTGGTTACTGCTAGCCATCAGCCTTACTCCATCCCATGTTTAGTATGCAGTTTGAGCCATGAGGCCTGTATCGCGAACCTCGGATTACATTTTGTTCCATTTTTCTATCTTATGGAGCCAAGATAAAACTCTTGTAGTGATCCAGAAATACTGGGGTAACTACTTTTTTTTTCTCCTTTGAAAATTTGATTTCTAAATTTGCACCCAAGAAGTCTGTCACATTTTCTGTCAAATCATGATTTCTTAGGTTAGTTTTTTCAAACTGAATATTCCTTCTGAGATAGACATGAAAATTATTTGATGGTAATTTGTGTTAATAAAAAAAAGGAAGCTTTGTGCAGGAGCAATTACCATATAGCTTAATGAGATCCCCCCCCCTTTCAAAAACAAATTAAGGTTTTGTGGCACTATTGTGCTGTCTACTTTAAAAACATATCTATAGACAAAATCATGGCTTTAATCAGTTATTTTAACTTACCTGAATCATTTCTAAAAGAATATTTAAGAGAATTTTCTTTTTCTTACTACTTTACATAATAACCTTTGCTAACACAGTTTTGAGGTACTGGTAAACTAACACAGTGTATTGAGCTGTTAAAAGAACAGCAGTGCTGTATTGTAGTTATGTATATTCATGTACAGTATGTCTTAGGTCCCAGGTAAACTAATTCTTTTATAAGGAGATAAATAGTTGCTTTTGAAAATTCCAGCTAAACATAATTGGGTCAGTAATAAATAAGAGCTCACTTTGTTGGGAGGAAAAGAGTAGTAGTACACAGATTTCAATTGGCCCTTCGTTAAACCTGACACTAAAATGGATATTTTTAAGTCTCTGCACGTGAAATTTGGTGTAAGACGATAGAACTATAATCCATACAGCATTAAGGAAGATAGACATAGTTCTTTGTTCATCTTAGTTGCAAAGCTGCCAAAATATCAGAAGCTTGATTACTTGACTTGCCTTGAATTTCAGGACTGGGGCTTGGAGAAAAGGAGCAGATGTTCCTCCAAGGACTTTGATTACAGAAGCCTTACATACATTGATTGTTTTGATTTTGTATTTGTTGCTCAGAGCCATTATTATTTAAATCTAAGTTTTCCAAGTTGTGAAACAACATACTTTTTGTTTGCCCCCAACAAGGACTGGATGGCACAAAGGATCTTGTGATCAGGGCTTTGCACTGGTCCATTCCAGTCCCACCCCTTGCTGAACATGTGCATTCCCACTCCAGATACTCAGTTAGAATCCAGTGTCACCGGAGCCCCAGGTGATGTAGATAGATCCTGACAGAGCTTATGCATACTCAAGGGTTTAGGGTATACCTAAAAAACACCTGGGGAATCTTGAGCAACTGCCTATTCAGATTCAATGTATCTCAGGTGGAAATTGTAATCTTAGCAGGGGGTCAAAGTGAAAGGAACCATTTGGGCAACCTGCTTCTGGCATCCAGAAAGCAGTTTGCCGCCACGCTCCCTTCATTTGCCATTAGGGGGAGGTGGTGTCCTTCATTGAGGTCTGGAAGCAATTCGTTCACTTGTTTAGAAAAGTGAATCTTTAAGGGGAAAAAAGGAAAAACTAACAAATTATACTTAATACCCAGGAGGAATTAGATGTAATTTCCCCCCCCCATTAAGAAATGAAGTGTAATATTCAACTTTAAAACCCCTCAGTGTAATCAACTCCCCATTCCTTTAGTTGACATACTGCCACAGAGTAGTTTTTGAGTTCATGAAAAGATTCCAACAGCATAAGGGTGTTTTGTGGTTGGTTGGACTTTTTGTTTGTTTGAGGTCGGGTTTTTTTTCCTTTTTAAAGATACCTTGTTTTCTTTTTTCTTTTTTTTTTTTTTAAGGTATTTTATTTGCTTCCTAAAGATTCCAGGGTTTTTATGAGACCCTGAATTTAGAAACATCTGGTCTACCTCAGTTAAAATGTTAACTGCTTAGAGATTGAGCTCACATGATCACCACAGCCATAGAAGGGTTTGATTAAGAAGGATTTATATAATGTTTACAAACTTGGAATCAAGTAAGGATTTTATCTGAAACTTAAAAGTTGGATATTAGAGCAAGTATTTAATTCAGGTATTTTCACATTTTAAAATTTGTTTACCTAATAGAATAGATACAGGTTTTTTTTCTGCTTGTAAAACTCCGTTGAAATGACAGACCGTAATTTGCAATACTTAGTTTTAAGTGTGAAAGAATTGTAATTTAGTAGGTATGTTTGGGTGGGTATATTGTTGGATAGAGGATTTTTCCTCCTTTTTTAAAAAAACTTTAATAGGCTTCCAACTGTTGTTTCTGAACAATTTTTTTTTCAAACACTTTCTTTTTACAGTGTTCTAGAGTAAAATGAAAAAGTACATTCTCTGATTTTAATTTCTCTAATGTAATTACTCTCTTGAGAGATTTTTTTAAGAAATTTAAGTTACCGTCACAAAACCCTTTTTACATTAAACCAGCATTTGTTCTCTTACCAAACCCCAAGCCAAATTTATCATTAAAAGCTAAGCATAAATGATTCAAAACAGTGCTCATTTTTTTCTTTTCCCCTGGGTGGGGGGTAGGACTCAGTAAATATTCCAACTGGTTGTTTTATGCACAAGGCTTCAGTCAGAACATAGGGGAAAAAAACATTCTGTGAATGAAATATTGTATGTTCAGATTTTATAAAAGACATTTTTAAAAAGCCCAATTTACAGCCGTATATTTTCTTATGATGTAATTTATGAAAAAGATGTCTGTACTAACAGGTGCTGTAACACTACTGTTGTTGGATTTTATTGTTTGGTGATAAATGTATACAATGTTTCTAAGGGAAACTACTGTGATGTAAAAGTCTGGGCAAAATGTATATAATCCTTGTATATAATTGTGTATTTGATTATAATTACTGATTGTAAAGATTTAATAAAACATGTAAATATTCAAATCTCGTTCTAATTTCTTAAATGGTTCGATAAGGAGTGCCAAGGGCCCTGGAAGTAGAATTGAATAGTCTTGCATGTCAGTATGCATAGCATGGCTGTGCTTTGTGTCTACTTAGATTTCATAAAATCGGTTGCCATTTCAGTATGGCCATGAAAACTTAACACTAGCCCTTGTTCAACCAGTGCAGCCAATTCCTTTCAGCAGCTCCTTGAGGTCCTGTGACTTTTCTGTGCCCAGGGCTGCTGAGCACAGCAATACTGAAAGGCCCGTAGTAATCACTGTTATTTACTCACAATTATTTTACACCATGAGCAAACTCAGATTTGAATAAATTCTAATCATCTTTACTGAAAGCCCCACACTGTGTGTGTGGCGGGAGTGGCAATCTAATCCCCACACCTCTGCTCTCCACTTTCTTAGTCCCCTCCACCCTTTCCTCACCCCCCTTTTCAGATCCATTCCCGTTCACTCAGCCATAACCTTCCCACCAGACCACTTTCTCCTAATCTGAAATTGGCGTTGAGAAATGATAGTGTCCTTTCTCAGGCTTTTGGAGCATTAATTGTAATCTGAGTTTGCACGTTTTAACATCCCAGATTTCAGCAAGGAATAAGTGGATCTGATAGTGTTTCTACAGGATTTCAAATGAGAGATTGTTTTTTTTTTTCTTGGGGAAAGGTCGTTTCAGAGTTATATTAGAATGTGTATTTTCCAGCACCAAGTCTAATAAAAATACTCTGATACCTATTGCAAATACAGTCCTTTTAATCCTGACAACCCAGAAATAGGTTCAGAGTTTACATGTTAAATGGCAGAGTCTGCCCAAGACTGCAAAACTCAGGTTTCTCTGACCTGCCAGCTACAAATTTGGTTCCCACTTCTCCCTCAGGATTTCAGCTGCAAGTTGGTGGGCCTCCAGGATACCTTCACTTTTGATTTGGCTACAAATTTTGGTCTTCCACTAAATTAGGAGAAATCTGTCCTTGGAGAAGGTCATCATGCTTGGAAGGGTACAAGGTCAGTGCAAGAGAAGAAGACCCTCAGTGAGACTGAGTTACGTAGTGCCAGGCAGTGAGGTCAGCTGAAAATAGGACAGATTCCATAGCTGTTGTCCCTAGAATCACAGTCCTAGTTGACTGGAAGGCACATAACAATTCTCTCAGGTCTGATAATTCAAAGACGTTAGGAAAGTGCTATATTTGGAATTATCATTTTATAGTAAAGTGAAAAAGAAACTTAAGAGAGTGTAGAAGGGCTTCCTATGTGGTACTTGCATGTTCCAAGGGATTCCTTTTCTGCCTCCACCTCCTCCCAGTGCATCTGTCACCAGTGAAGACACCCATCCAAACTTGAGTGCATACAATTTCTATATTGTTTTATTATATAGGCACCATTGATTGAATTCAACCTTCAGGTCTTCCAGGTTGGGCTGATCCACATGAAGGTTCCTGCACAGACAATAGCCAGTCCTCTCCCTACATGAATCACCTGGTTAATAACCTTTTCTCTAAGGAGCACTGACTGCACTTCTAGTTTGACAAAGAAACCAGAGGACTGGCTGGTCCTCCCGCTCTAACAGTACTGGCTTTTGCAGCAACGAGGACTACATTTTCTGATAAATTCCCACCTTTATCTTCTCCGAATTTCTGGGGAAAGCCATTGGCCTTTGAGTGTAAGGGGCAATCTGACAGACATTGTAGATTTGCCTATTTCATATTCTTCCCTACTCTTCCTTACGTCTCACTCCATCATAGCGTGAATGAGGTTCTCAAATCAGTCCCAGCTGCTGCTCTTTGTCACTCTGTTCATACAGTCACTTTTCTACCTCTCATGAGCCTATTTATGCAGATTTTAATTGAATCACAGCCCCAGTTGTCATTGCATAATTAAAAACATTTGTAAAGCTCTGATCTCAAGCTCTAATCTAACATCTTGTTTTAGCTCAGTCTTTTCCAATCCAACAATTCTTCAGGACCTTTACCCTATTGTTACCGCTTCCTCAGACCCCACCATGTCTCCTCCTGGCCTCACTAATTGCTTTCTCCAGCATTAGCATCTTTGTTATACTTGTTGCTGTGTACCATCCAGTCGGAATCGACCCATAGCTGACTCACCAGCGGTTTTTCAGAGGCAGTTAATTGCACGGGAGGAGATTGCCCATCCTTTCCCTGTGGAGCAGCTGGTGGATTCGAACTGCATCCCCTCGGGATTGTAGTGCGGTTTCTTGCCGCTAGGCTCTATATGTAACCTAGAAAACATGTTAAAAAAAAAAAACCAAAACAAAACCCTCAATGCTTTTGAGTTAGAAATGACTCATAGCTGCCCATCTGTTGGGCTTTTGAGGCTGTATATTAATTGCATTGGAGAAGATTGCACATCTTTTTCCTGCAGAGGGCCTGGTGATTCAAACCCCCCGGAAGGTGTGGTCTTTGCATTAGGGCAGCTCCCCATGCACTGCGCCACCAGAGTGTCCTGTTTTTGTTGTCAGGTGCTGTTGAGTCAAACACGATACATAGTGACCCTGAGACCATCATACCTGAATCCTGCGCTTTCCTGTGCCATCCTCCTCATCCCTGATAGAGCTTCCTCTACTAACCTTGGAAATCTTAAATCTTGTTTACCTGAAGATGGGGGTCGTGGGTCAGAGCTGCAGGGGCGTGTCCCGATTCAAGTCCACCATACAAATACTTTTTATAAGAAACAAACACACATTGAAAAAAAGGTTTACTCTGGGTTTTTTTTTGGTGCATTACCCTATAAATGTCTATGAGATTGAGTTGTTTTATTGTGTGGTTTAATTCTTCAGTGTCTTTGTTGAGCTTCTTTCTGGTAGTGTGTCTTTTCTTGAGAGTGGTGTACTGATGTCTCCAAGTACTATGATAGTATTGTCTGTTTCTATTTCCTTTTTCAGTGTTGTTAATGTTTGTTTTATATATGTTAAAGGTCTTTCATTTAGTGCATAGATATTTATTGCTATATCCTCCTTAAGCATTATGTAATGACCTTCCTTGTCCTTTGTGATGGTTTTTGCATTGAAATTCATTTCGTAAGAGAGTAATATGGTTAATTCTGCTTTTTTCTGGTTGCCATTTGCTTGGTATATTTTTCCCCACCCTTTTATTTTTAGTCTTTCTTTATCTTCATTTTTCAGGTGTGTCTCTTGTAGGCAGCATATTGATAGATTTTGGTTTTTTTATCCAGTCTTCTACTTTTTTTCTCTTCAGTGTTGCATTTAAATCATTCGCATGCAGTGTGATTATTGAGAGGCAAGATTTTATCACTATCACTGTGATAGTTCTTTTTGGTGTTGTTGTTAGTTACTTTGGTCCGTCCTGCTTTCTGTGGCACTTCTGTAAGAAGGACGTCTCTTCGTGTTTCCTGCAACACTGGTCTTGTTTTTAAAAAACTCCCTTAGTTTCTGTTGGTTTTTTTTTTTTTTCTGGGAGTATCTTGATCTCTCCTTCATATTTGATGGACAGTTTCACTGGGTACAGTATTCTTGGTTGAAAGTTGTGTTCTTTGAATGTTCGCGATATGTCATTCCACTGTCTTCTTGCTTGCATGGTTTCTGCTCAGAAATTGGTACTTAATCTTGTCTGTTCTCCCTTATGTTGTTGCTGTTGATTGTCTTTGAGTTGAGCACGACTCACAACGACTCTATGAACAAAAGGCCTAATGCCTTTTCATAACTATTGTCATTCCTCCAAGTTCATAGAGTTTCCAGAGGCATGTCATTTAGGAAGTGGCTGCCGCTTCTGCTTCCAAACCTGTTTTACCACCGGGAGCTCCACAAAACACTGTCCACAATGGAAAACCATAATGCTATTTGAGACAACAATGGCACAAGGTTCAGCATCACAGTAAACTGAGGTTACTTCATACAGCACATTGACAAAGAGTGATGTGCAAAGTGGAAGAATGTTCCTCCAGATATAACAGCACTAGTCTCGTTTAGAAGTGGTTAAGTGTTGAGTCAGATATGGCTCACAGTAAGTTTTGCACAAAAGACTTGAACTCTGTTCTATAACTAACCTCATTTCTGTTGATTTGTAGAGTTTGTAGAGTTTCCAGAGGCATCTAGTTTAGGAAGTGGATGCCACTCCTGCTTCCCAGCATGAATCAATCTGGAAGCTCATCCAAACATTGTACATAATGGGTAACCGTTATGGTATCTGACACGACTATGGAACAGTGTTCAGTATCACAGCAACTCCAAGTTGTTCAGTAAAGCAAATAGAAAAATGATTGCTATATCTTTAAAAAATATTCATTTTAAAATTAATAAATTTGGCCCAAGGGCCACCTAAGGGATTTTAAAGCCACACCCTCTATATACCATAATTGTATTACCTAAATCCTCATCAGGGAGCTCTGGTGGTCTAGTGGCAAGAAGCTACACTGCAATCCCAAAGGCACTTGGTTTGAGGGCACCAGCTGCTTCGTGGGAGAGGGATGAGCAATCTCCTCGCATGTGATTAACTGCCTTTGCAAACCTACTGGAGAGTCAGCTATGGGTTGGTTCTGACTGTATGGTACACCACCACCACAACAACAACAACAACTCCATGTCATATTAAAAAAGAATTTGTTCTACGTTTTTCCCACTGTTACACTGATTTAAGTCCATTGCTATTTTTAACTATAGAAATAGAAAATAGAAAAGAATTGGAAAGATAATAATCCTTTTAACCAAAATTTTACAATGAATTCTGGTGCAATATATTTATAAGACGTTACACATGACAGGCTGCTTGTGCATGGCATGGTTGTGGAACAAGTCTCCTTCCATTATGGGTGAATAGAGACCAATCTTGATGAATGGAAATCTTGCTTTCAATAGAAATGTTTTCTCAGTACAGAATTTCCAAGGTTCTGGGGTAAGTTTGCATTGACTGAATTATACTAATAAATGATATGTATGGGAAGCCAAACTTTATACCAAATATTATATGAAAACCCTTGTTCAGGAATTGGGAGGAATTACAGATTTATAAGTTAGGATTTCTCTTGTGACAGATCACAGAAAATGAGCTGTTTGTTCCCTGCAGACAGGAGACAGCTAGGGGCCCCCTTCAGAGGGAGTGTTACTTCCTGAGCTAGAGTTTACCCTGAGGCCTCAAGGTTAATAGTTAAGGGTAAACCATGAAACCTGCTGGAAGGTCAGCTATGAGTTGGCTCTGACTCGAGGGCAATGAGAGCGAAAGAGAATTGTTTCTACTTTGCATAGTTAGTTTTTTACACTTTCTATATATTTGCAAGTTATGAGTTCTTTGTAAAGAAGAGTTGGAACTCCTAGCCTCGCTACCCAGCGCCTCATAACTGCCAAAGACCGAGGGTACTACGCTGATGCTCATCTGGGCCACTAGGGTGCGCTCGGTGCCAGGCGCGAGGCCGTGGAGGCGGGAGGCGCTGTGATTGGCTAGCGCTGCTGTCAATTGGGCGCAGGCAGGGCTGCCTGGGAGGCCTGTGCGCAATGCGCAAGAGGCGGAGCCTGCATGTATAAAAGGAGCGTGCGCACGGGCTGCAGACGGCATTAGGCATTCGCAGGGGGAGCCTGAGTACCGGCTAGGAGTGGGTGAGAGGAAGCGAAGAGGAGGGAGGGAAAGAGTACGGAGGTAGGGGTGCGGGGAGGGGCCGTACAGGGCCCTGCGGCGGCGGCGGCGGCGGCGGCGGCGGCGGCGAGTGTTATCGAGAGTGTGATCGAGAGCGAGCCGCGGCCGCTGCTGTGCGGGTTGGGTCGCTAGGTGCTGCCGGCCGCTGCGCTACCTCGCTACCTCTGCGGGACCCTGAGGCACCCCCGACGCCCCAGACTGGGCGGAGGAGTAGGGACTGAGGTAACCGGTTGGTGCTGAAGAAGGAGCGGGGTCCAAGTGGACGAGCCGAAGGCCCCAGGACTTGGAGGTGGGAGGCTGAGGCCCCCCCCCCCCAGGATCGGCAACCTGGAGAACTCCGAGGGGGCGCCAGGCGAGCCGCCTTCCGGCGTGCCGCTGCTGTTGCCGCCTGGCAAGATGCCGATGCCCAAGCCCTGTGAGCTGGAGGAGAGGTTCGCCCTGGTGTTGAGTTCCATGAACCTGCCTCCCGACGAGGCCCGGCTCCTGAGACAGTACGACAATGAGAAGAATTGGGATCTTACCTGTGACCAGGAACGATTCCAGGTGAAGAATCCTCCTCATACTTACATCCAGAAACTCCAGAGCTTCTTGGACTCCACCAGTGTAACTCGGAAGAAGTTCAGGAGGAAGGTTCAGGAGTCAACTGAAGTACTAAGAGAGCTGGAGATCTCACTTCGCACCAACCACATTGGTTGGGTACGGGAGTTTCTGGATGATGAAAACAAAGGCCTAGATGTGCTGGTGGGTTACCTGTCATTTGCCCAGTGTTCTGTCACGTTTGACTTTGAGGCTCTGGAGAGCAGTGACGATGGTGCATTCCACAAGCTCCGGTCCTGGTGCAGGTCCATCAAGGACCTGCTGCCGCCCAGTGCCCTGTCGGCCCCCTTCATCAACAGCCTCGCTCGCTCTGCGCGCCAGTCTGTGCTCTGGTATAGCACTCTCCCTGGGCGCAGGGCCCTGAAGAACTCCCGCCTGGTGAGCCAGAAGGAGGATGTCCACGTCTGCATCCTTTGTCTCGGAGCCATCATGAGCTATCAGTATGGATTCAACCTGGTTATGTCCCACCCCCATGCTGTCAATGAAATTGCTCTCAGTCTCAACAACAAGAATCCAAGGACCAAAGCTCTCGCCTTAGAGCTTCTGGCAGCTGTGTGTTTGGTTCGGGGAGGTCACGAAATCATTCTTGCTGCCTTTGACAATTTCAAAGAGGTATGCAAAGAGGCACACCGCTTTGAGAAGCTGTTGGAGTATTTCCGAAATGAAGACAGCAACATTGACTTCATGGTGGCTTGTATGCAGTTTATCAACATTGTAGTGCACTCGGTAGAGGACATGAACTTCCGGGTCCATCTGCAGTATGAGTTCACCAAGCTGGGGCTGGAGGAGTTCTTACAGAAGTCAAGGCACACAGAGAGTGAAAAGCTGCAGGTACAGATCCAGGCATACCTGGATAACGTGTTTGATGTGGGGGGCTTGTTGGAAGATGCAGAAACCAAGAATGTGGCCCTGGAGAAGGTGGAAGAGCTGAAGGAGCATGTGTCCCATCTCACAGAGAAGCTTCTGGACCTAGAAAATGAGAACATGATGTGCGTGGCAGAGCTAGAGAAGCAGCTGCTGCAGCGGGATAAGGAGCTCGAGAGCATCAAGGAGACGAATGGGAATACGAACCATCAGGTGCACACCCTGCGGAGGCTCATTAAAGAGGAGGAGGAGGCCTTCCAGTGGCGATGCCACATGGAACCTGGTGCCCGGGGCATGGAGACACTTGGAGGCGATGCTCTGGCTAGGGTCAGCCCTGCTGACCTGAGTGAGGGCATGTCCTCTGACCTGGACCTCTTGGCTCCTGCCCCACCCCCTGAAGAGACCCTACCTCTGCCTCCACCGCCGGCTCCTCCCTTGCCACCTCCTGCTCCCCCATTACCAGACAAGTGTCCTCCAGCCCCACCTCTCCCTGGTGCTGCTCCCTCCGTGGTACCGACAGTAGGCCTGTCAGCCGTTCGCATCGAGAAACGCATCAAGACCAGGTTCCGACTGCCTGTCTTCAACTGGACAGCGCTAAAACCCAACCAGATCAGTGGCACCGTCTTCAGTGAACTTGATGATGAGAAGATCTTGGAGGACCTCGACATGGACAAATTCGAAGAACTATTCAAAACAAAAGGCCAGGGCCCTGCCCTTGACCTCGTCTGCTCCAAGAATAAGACAGCACAAAAGGCTGCCAGCAAGGTCACCCTGTTGGAAGCCAATCGCGCCAAGAACCTAGCCATCACCCTATGCAAGGCTGGCCGGTCAGCCGAGGAGATCTGCAGAGCCATCCACACGTTTGACTTGCAGACATTACCTGTGGACTTTGTGGAGTGCCTGATGCGCTTCCTGCCCACAGAGGCCGAGGTGAAGCTGCTGCGGCAGTATGAGCGGGAGCAGCAGCCTCTGGAGGAGCTGGCGGCTGAGGACCGCTTCATGCTGCTCTTCAGCAAGGTGGAGCGGCTGACCCAGAGGATGGCCGGCATGGCCTTCCTGGGAAACTTCCAGGGCAACCTGCAGATGCTCACGCCACAACTTAATGCCATCATTGCAGCCTCTGCCTCTGTCAAGTCCTCACAGAAGCTGAAGCAGATGTTGGAGATCATACTTGCTCTAGGGAACTACATGAACAGCAGCAAGAGGGAAGCTGTATGCGGCTTCAAACTGCAGAGCCTCGATCTGCTGTTGGACACCAAGTCCACTGACCGGAAGATGACGCTGCTGCATTTCATTGCCTTGACGGTCAAGGAGAAATACCCAGACCTGGCAAACTTTTGGCATGAGCTGCACTTTGTGGAGAAGGCTGCAGCAGTGTCCCTGGAGAACGTGCTGCTAGGTGTGAAGGAGTTGGGCCGGGGCATGGATCTCATCCGGCGGGAGTGCAGTCTGCATGACAACAGCGTCCTTCGCAACTTCCTCAGCACCAATGAGGGCAAACTGGACAAGCTCCAGCGAGATGCCAAGACGGCCGAGGAGGCCTACAATGCGGTTGTTCACTACTTTGGTGAGAGTCCCAAGACCACACCTCCTTCTGTGTTCTTCCCAATATTCGTCCGTTTCATTCGTTCTTACAAGGAAGCAGAGCAAGAGAACGAAGCCCGAAAGAAGCAGGAGGAGGTGATGGGGGAGAAACAGCTGGCTCAGGAAGCCAAGAAACTGGATGCCAAGACCCCATCTCAGAGGAACAAGTGGCAGCAGCAGGAGCTCATTGCAGAGTTGAGGCGGCGCCAGGCCAAGGAACACCGGCCAGTGTATGAGGGGAAGGATGAATCCTGAAGAAAAATTATACTCATCTTGACGATCACAAAATTATGATTTAAACAAAAGAGGGGGGAAATGAGGGAAGCCGAATATCAAAATTAATAATAGTAGACCAAATGCTGTATCGGGAAATGAGGGAGGCTTAATACAAGCTGAAGGTCACCTTGTGACGCTAGGGCGTTCCTTAGGAGTCAACATTGTTCTTAGTTTTTATCAAA
>NW_006399811.1:17342384-17344656 GCF_000299155.1 Elephantulus edwardii | reverse complement strand
CTCCTTCCTGAGTCAAGCAGAAGGTTTTCAATAGAAAGAGCTTGGCTTCATTTGCATTGAATTCTCTTTGTGATTTACTTCCTGATAATTTTCGATAAAGACACTGAGAAACATGACTTGGGCTCTTCAGTTGAGAACTGCTGACCCCCTGTTTTATGCTCTCTGCTCTATCTCATTCCTGGCTGTTTGTCTCATTATTAATAATTATAAAAGTATTACATTCTTTGGGACCCTCAGTCTGCAACAGATATGTAATGAGCATTTTTGTTTGTGATGTTGGTTGTAATTCAACTACTTATAGAAATATAAGTTGGTACAATCTTTCCAGAAGTCACTTTATGGTTCATATCAAGAACCTAAATTTTTCTTAGTTATATAATTACTATAACTTTGTCACATAACTTAGTTGTGAGCATCTAGAAATATAAGGGAATAGAGACCAACATACAGGTGAATAAAAACAAAATTGCATAAAGCCTAACCATCTTTAGAGTTGTTGTTGTGTACTGTTGAGTTGGAACTGACACATAGCTGTCCCTCCAGTGGGTTTCCAGAGGCAGTTAATTGCACAAGTAGAAATTGCCTGTCTCCCACACAGCAGCTGGTGGATTCAAACCGGGTGACTTTGGTACTGCAGCACTGCTTCTTACCACTAGGCCACCAGAGTTCCACTGTTCAATAGCAGGTAAGAAAAGTGTGACACGTCAATTTAAAATAATATACATTCATTAATGATGCTTACAAAGAGGCATGAATGTGACTTTTAATGTTTATTAAGTCAGGAAAGAATTATTGCTCACTCACTTAGGCCCTGGGGAAACTTTGGCACTCAAGATGTTTCCCACTTTTGCTCTTACGGATTTTATTATCGTCAAATCCAGAACAGACACTGAACAAGAGATGACAAACGTGATGAGGGTTGCAAAAGTGGGAGGTACAAATTGTTGTTGTTGTTGTTGTTAAGTGTCAGTTCATAATGACCCTATGAAACAAATCGGAAGCAGGCCCCAGCGTGTGTGTCATCATCACGATCTTCAACATGCTCAAGTCCATTGTTACATCACTCTGTCAATCCATCTCCTTGAGGGTCATCCTCTCAACCCCTAACTCTCCACCTTTCTAACATGATTATCCTTCACCAAGGACTGTCCTCTGCTGACAACATGCCCAAAGTAAGTGAGACAAAGTTTTGGCATCCTTGTTTCTAAGGAGCGTCATGGTGGCACCTTCTCCCAGACAGAGTAGTTTATTCGTTTGTCAGCTCATGTCATATTTTTTGCCAACACTACAATCAAAGGTGTTTATTCTTCTTCAAGCTTCCTTATTTACTGTCCAACTTTCGACATTTAATATAGAGACTTGCCCCTGATGGGGATCAGGACAATCTTGTCTGAGAAGACAGAATTAAACTGAGATCTCAGGTAAGGGAAGTGGGAGAGAAGGAACAAAGTCCCTCAGGAGAGGGGAGAGGGGCTGGTGGAAAGTGGGAAGGGAGGAAATGGGGAGAGGAACCTCAATATGATAAACACTGAGGATTTGAGATGCTTTAGCTGTACAGAGGAGGATTGTGTGTCTTTTCAAAGATTAATGGTTTGTGAACTCTAGTAAGGATTTTAGAGTTCATTTTAAGGTCATTGAGAAACCATGGACAGATTTTAAACAAGTCAATGCCATGATGAAATAGAATGCTAAGCGAAGAAAAGAGTCTAAGGTTGTGTATAAAATAGAATCTCAGCTCAGTGCACCTATATATAATAGTATATGTATAAATCAGATTATATTGGCTCATTGATACAACAAAAACTTGCTGAGTACTTTTTAAGCATCTAAGGTTGCAGGAGGCAAAATACTTTTTAAAAAAAAATATAGACAATGAAGTAGGAAATAAATTGGAAAGACAGTTTACGTAGAAGAAGAAGTGATAGTGAGGAGAGAGGTGGTAGAGTAATGAGTGTCAGCATGCAGGTGAGGTCCTATTTTGAAGAACTAAAATATTAACAGTGGATGGAAGCAGGAGTGGAGGCAACCACTTCCTCAACAACATGCCTCCGGAAACTCTATGACCTTGGATAAATGTTGGTAGTTGTAGAGGGGCTTCAGGCCTTTTGTTCATAGGATGCCATGAGTCATGCTCAACTCGAAGGCAGTCAACAACAACAACAACAATTTCTTTATTTGTCTATTCCCCCTGAATTTCAGAACCATCTCAGGAACAGATTTGAGGCTTTGAACACTAATGAACGAAGGCCAGATGAGTTGTGGGAGGATATCA
>NW_006399811.1:17339178-17340934 GCF_000299155.1 Elephantulus edwardii | reverse complement strand
GGAGTTTAGGGCTGTTGTACATAGGGTCGCTATGAGTCGCAGGCAACTCGACAGCACATAACAACAACAACAACAACATATCTGTCTGTTTCATCCTTGTGCCAAGGAAGAACCAACTCATAGCTGACTCTCCTTTGGAGGCTGTAATCAGACAAGAAGAGATTTCCCATCTTTCTCCCAAGATACTGCTGGTGGACTCGAACCTCTGAAGTGGCCCAACCTTCAGGTTAGCAGCACAGCATCTTAATATTTTATACCCCCAGAGCTCCCTTCTTTGCATTATAAGCAACTGTTATTTTCTTATTTATATCTTCTAGTATTTTCACACATTTCCAAAATTAGTTTTATGATTTTGATAATAAAACTAATCCATGTTAAAGCTAAAATAACCTTCCTATCTTGTTCTCCTGTACATCAGTCACACTAACTCATTCTAGTTCAATTTGATCTGCCCCATATATAATAACAGTCTCCTCTTGTGCAATCAACAGGCTCTGAAAATCAACTGGATGGAGGGTTGGTCCTGATTCAATGGCACGTAACAATGTAACAACATATATGCTGAACACCTGCACACTTACCACATGCCCTGCATCAGATGCTAGGAATAAAGAAAGAATCTGGTTTGTGGCTCCAAGGAGATAGCATGCCACTAACAAAAAATGCACAGCAATGTGATAGGAGCTGGGCTAGAGGTAAGTGCTAGGTGCTGTGGAAGCACCCCTGTAGAGCCCTGTTTGGGTCGGGAAGGTCCAGGAAAGCCTCTTTTTGCTTGAGGTACCAGACCTGACTTTTGAAAAATAATAGAGAAGTAATGAAAGAAAGGTATAGGGTAGGAGGCTAGGGAAGGAAAGAGAAGCTCTCCTTAGGTGGGAAGTTCATGGCTTCAAGGAACAGCAGAGATTCAAGCAACTGTAGCAGAGGGAGTTCTGGGAGAGAAGAGGCAGAGAAAACAGTGGGCTGTCATTTTTGGAAGCCTCGATATACTTGGAAGGTGACGCAAGTATAATCCAAATTCAGTGAACAGCTCTTGTGGGATTTAAATAAAGGAACAACATCCATCAGATCTATGTTTAATAATTCTGATCATTTGAAACAGCAGCTTTGTTTTGAAGCTTATAAATTTATTTACTCCCCCCTCCCCCGCTTTACTGAGGTATGTTTACATACCAAGGAATATTGGTGGCCAAGTGGGTAAGGAGTTGTGCTGCCAACCCTTAAGCAAATGGTTCAAGTCCACCAGTTGCTCTATGGGACAGAGGTGGATAGTCTCTTCCTAGCCAATTTACAGTCTCCAAAACTCCCTAGAGTGTCGGCTATGAATTGGTTCCAGCTCCAACAATAACAACATTTATATACCATAAAGTGTCATTTTAAAAGTATGTAAGCCTATAGTCTGATCAGTGTTACATAATCATATAACTACAGCAACAATCAAGAGATTTTAAAACAATTTCCTCTTACCATAAGGTTTGAGCTTTAAGTCTATACTCTCCACCCAACACCTGTCCCTCACAACCACTGATCTGATTTCTAATAATCTTTCCAGAATTTCAAATAAATGGAATCACACAGTACAATCCTTTGTTGTTGTTGTTGTTATGTGCCGTCGAGTCGCTTGCGACTCATAGCAACCCTATGTACAACAGCCCTAAGCTCCTCTCTGTCCTGTGCCAGTCGCACTGTCTCCGACACTCCCATCCCAGTTATCCCAGTCACTGAATCAATCCACCTCATAGAGGGCCTTCCTCTCCTG
>NW_006399811.1:17335886-17338844 GCF_000299155.1 Elephantulus edwardii | reverse complement strand
TACTTTGGAGAGGTCCCTAACAGCAGACTTTCCCATGGCAATGCACCTTTTAATTTCCTGGATGCTGGTGCCAAGACTGTTGACTATGGAGCCAATTTGGACTCACCACAATGCTTCTGAGAATTATCCAGATTATTATGTATATAATAGTTTATTACTTTTTATTGCAGTGTAGCACTGCAATGTTGATTTACTTTTCTATTTATTATTGGATGGGCTTTGAAGTTGTCTCCAGTTTCGGGCTATTATTTCAGAGTCTGTAGGGAATACCCACACATATGGACTTTATATGAGCACCTGTTTTCCTTAGTCTAGAAGTGAGATTGCTGGGTTGTATGGCAAATGGTTTTGTTTTGGTGAAAACTTATGGAACAAAACCTATACTCATTCAACAATTTTCACATGTTCTGTTCAATGGCATACACTGTGTCAGTTAATTTCCTATTGTGTCTGTAATCTCTACCACTATCTCTACCCATATTGTTTTAGCATTAGTGTAAACTTTTTCTCCTAGGGCTCTCTTCTCTACTTTCATTTGTAGTTGGATGAATGAATAATTTGGATAAATGAATAATTCTTTAAAGTAGCACAGTGCACAAGAAACATTTGTTATTGAGCTAACTTGTTTATTAGTTTAACATTGACTTCAGAGGATAGTTTGGTTCAGTGTTTAAAAACTATTTCCAGGCAATAAATTTAGTCATTCAACTGTTCTCAGTGAATTCTTTATTAAGTCTGGTTTCCACAAGACTTGAAGTTATGTCCCACATTTCCCATCCTTTTGATCAGGATCCTTAAGTGACTCTTTTATCAAAAAATGTCTCAGTCACAAAAAGAAAAATACTGCATAGTGCCACTGTTGTAGAATGGGACTGACATCAGGGTTGGGGTAAGACTGAGAAAAACTGGATAGATTATGTATACTGAATTGAAATAGATGAGGGAAAGAACAGTTTAAAAGAGTTATATTATAGGGTATTCTGATTATCACAGGAATCCAGAATTAAGGTTGTATAGTGGAGTGCATTCGGGGTGAGGTGGGGGGATTGTATACCAACAAAGAAGTTTATCTTTTGCTTTTCAAAGAGAGGAATGAACTAGGGGGGGTAGAGAAAAAGTGCAACAATGAATGAATGGAAATCCAAAATCTCTTTAAATGTTCATTAAAATAAAAAAAATAAAGAAAGGAGTTTATGTGTGTGTGTGGGAAACCCCAACATTCAGTGATGGTAGCTCAGCACCATGTTTCTTGCGGTCTCATGGTGAAGGAGGCAGGAGTTCATTGATGCCATTCGATGTCCATTTCCTTCTCCAAGTGCTGGATCTCCTTCCTCTGTTGTTTCAGGTGAATAGAGACCATTCACTGTGTCCATAGGTGGCTATTTGTAAACTTTCAAGATCCCAGACATACTTCAAGTAAGTGTATTTTAAACTTAATATGAAACTGCCCAGTTATTTTCCAAAATAAGTGTTTCATTTTGCATTCCACAAGGTAGGTATCCACATCCTTCCCAGCATTTGGTGTCTTCCCACCAGCACACACACAAAAAATCATCGAATGGATGCCTGTGATGCATGAAACATACAGTTATTTTCTGGTTTTCTTCTAGTTAATCTTCTTATTTATTTAATTTTATAATTTTTTCTGAGCTTAAAATTCATCTAGACCCCCTCTAAGTCTTTTCATAGACCCTAGTTTGTTCATCCCCATAGAATGATTTAATTTTTTAATGTTTCTATCTAGCATCCATCATTTTATAGTGCCACTTATAATTTATTCTGTATGTAGGGCAGCATTCAGAAAATCAAATGGCATATTACATTGTGCAAACCTCCTGCAAAGGACCTTTCTAAATGGTATAAAGAAATGACCACTTTGTCACTTTGATGTCTAAGTTGCTCAGAACTAAAGTCATAGCATTTCAATTACCTTATATAAATGTAAAAACTGACAGGAATCCAGAATTAAGGTTGCAAAGAGAAGTGTACTCGGGATGGGGGGTTGGGGGCAAGGGATGGGGGAATTGTATACTAATGAAGGAATTTTTTTGTTGTTGTTTTTCTTTTCGGAGAGGGGAGCAAACTGATGGGGAGGGGTGGGCAGGGAGAAACTTGTGGCAATGAATGAATGGAAATCCAAAACCTCTGTAAATGTCTATTAAAATTAATTTAAAAAAGGAAAAAAATGTAAAAACTGAGCAAAGAATACATAAGAGTAGAAGAATTGATGCCTCTGAATTACAATGCTGGCAAAGAATATTGGATGTACCAAGTACTGTCAAAAAAACTGAACAAATCTGCTATGAGTTGTTTGGAAGAAATGCGATCAGAATGTTCTTGAGAAGCGAGAATGGTAAGACTTTGTCTAATGTACTTTGGACATATTAGCAGGAGGGACTATTCTCAAAAAGGACATCATGCTCCGTGAAGCAGAAGGTCAGTGAAAAAGGAAAACATTCAAGAAGATTGATTGACACAGTGGCTCAACAATGGGCTCAAATATAGCAATGTTTGCAAGGCTGGAATCAGGTTGGGTAATGTTTCCTTCTATAGTACAAAGGGTTGTTATGAGTCATAACCAACTAAATGGCACTGAACAATAACAGCAATGTGTGTAGATAGCTATCTCTGAATTCTCTATTCTCTTTTGTTGATCTTTTTTAAGTTTTATACCAATACCACTGTGCTTCAATTCTTTGAGCATAATACCTGCCAAGCTAGTTCCTCTTTAGCCATTCTCTTATGACCCTTTTAGTGGAAAATGGGTCTTTTGTCCTCCCCGTACATTTTAGTGTACTTTATAAAGTCCTTAAAATATACACAGCTTGTCTAAGCACCCAGGGGGGAAATATAGAGCAAATCATTCAAGAAACCAGATTCTTTTTCCCAGTCAGTGGCTACCCTTTTTACCCTACTGGAGAAGTTTTTGGATGTGCATAGGGATTTGAGTCTTAGAAG
>NW_006399811.1:17328224-17332131 GCF_000299155.1 Elephantulus edwardii | reverse complement strand
AACTCTGAATAATGTGGCCACGAGAGTTTGGTCTGAACCAGCTTCCGGCCATTCCTCTAATTTTTCAATAAACATAGTTCAGGCGTTGAAAAAAAAAAAAAAAAGAAACCAGATTCTATAAAGAAGAATGTGAAAGAAGCATCAACTGAAGACGCATCAACTCATAAATTATGCTGATGACACAGCATTGCGTGCTCAAAGCGAAGAGAACCTGAAAGCTTCCTGTAGAAGATCAAAGATTATAGCCTTCAATGTGGATTATATCTCAATATCAAGAAAACAAAGGTCCTTACCACTTGGACAATACACACACACACACACACAGAGCTGGCATTTTGTTTGGGATTACATAAAATCTTGGCTCTTGGGTATCAGGAACAGGTATTCCAGCAATTCAGGTGGACACTGTGTGGCTCGTTTTGGTTTTGTGATTTTTCTACATTTTTGTTTAATATTGGTTTGAATACAAAATTTGTATGCATTCTGTTTCACACTATCCTTCATTCACATTGTGTTTCATACAATAATTCCCGTTAATTGTGGTTTATAAAATTAATCACCACTAGACTATGTCCACTATTACCCCATCTTTTCAGATCCCCACCACATCTTTCCCATTCCTTTACCCTTTCTCTCTACCCACCAAATTGTGTGACTGCGTCATTTCTTATCTGCCCATCATCACCCTTCTACTCTCACCCCTTGACCCTCTTGAGCCTCATAAACATTTTACTAGGTATCCTTCAATTTTTACAATAATGGTCTTATGCAGTATTTATCCTTATGAAATGGAGTTAATTCACTCAGCATAATGCACTCCAGTCTCCCCAGAATGATATAGTAGTTTTCAAAATCATTACTCCTATTCCACCGTGTGAATGTACCACAATTTCTCATTCCATTGTTGTTGAACATTGGGCTGCTTCCATGTTCTTGCAATTGTGAATATTGATAAACCAAGCTTTGATCATTTTTGCCTCAATCTACTGATTAAAGCAGTCACAATTGCACCCAAAGAGAGGTATGACAGTAGTGTGATAGAAGAATCTGATGTTCTCATATTTCAAATGGGAGACAGTCCTGGGCTAATGCTTATGAAAAGAAGCTCTTCCATACCTCCTCTTTCTAACCTTTTTATAATTCTGACACCAGCTGCACCATCATGAAACTCTCCACTTCCCTGCCGAGTTTAATAATTTGACTTGATAACCAAAATCTTTGCTGGTTAAACTTGTAAAGTAAAAACTGTAATTTTCCTTTTGCTGTGTTGTTGTTAAATAACTTGTGTAAGGCAAGAATTTACTTTGAGAATTTAGAAGAACATACTCATAAAGCTTTCTTTTTAAAAAGTGTTATTTTCTTTTTTAAAAATTAATTTTAATGAAAGTACACAGAGACTTTGGATTTCCACTCATTCATTGTTGCACTTTTCTCCCTACCCACCCCTGCCCCCCCAATTCACTCTTCTCTTTGAAAAGTAAAAGAAAAATTATTTAATTTTTATACAATCCCTCCCTCCAAGTTCAGTGCAATATGCAGCCTTCGTTCTGGACTCCTGTCATGACAATAATACCCAATCATATAACCCTTTTAAACAGCTCTCTCCCTCGTCTGTGTCAATGCAATATACATTATTTATCCCATCTTTCTCAGTCTCCCCCTAAGCCCGACATCAGTCCCATTTTACTACAGTGGCACTATGCAGTTTTTGTTTTTTTGTGACTGAGATATTTCACTCAGCATAATGTCCTCCAGGGTAATCCATTTTGTATAATATTTCATGAGTTCCTTGTTTTTCAGTGAAGAACTTCCCCTCTAACTCTATTTTGGTGAGTATTTTAATCAGGAAAGTGTTTTGTATTTTATAAAAAACCTCTTCTGCATCAATTGATAGGATCATATAGTTCTTGTTCTTTGTTTTGTTAATGTGATTAATTACGTTTATTATTTTTGTTATGTTGAAGCATCCTTGCATACCTATTATGAATCCCACTTTGTCATGGTGAATTATTTTTTTTTATTTATAGTTGGTTTATATTGGCCAAGATTTTATTCAGGATATTTGCATCAGTATTCATGAGAGATATTGGCCTATAGTTTTCTATTTTGGTGATGTCTTTGTATCAAGGATATGTTTGCTTCATAGAATGAGTCCGGGAGAATTCCATCTTTATCTATTTTCTGAAATAGTCTATGTAGGATTAGTGACAGATCTTCTCTGAATGTTTATAAAATTCACTTGTTCTCAAGAGGAATGCCTTTAATCTCTCTTCATTGTGAGAATTCCATCTTTTTCTATTTTCTGAAATAGTTTATGTAGGATTGGTGAAAGTTCCTCTGTGAATGTTTGATAAAATTCACTTGTAAAGCCATCTGGTCCAGACTTTTTTTTGGCTGGAATTTGTTTTATTACCTTTTCAATTTCTTCTTTTGTAATGGGTCTGTTCAGTTGTTTAATTTTGGTAAGTGTCAGTTTAGGTAGGTTGTGAATACTTAAGTATTTGTCCATTTCCTCTAGGTTTTCTTATTTGTTTGAGTATAATTTTTCAAGAAAACAAACAGATTCATCCTAGAGAGGGTTAAACCAGGCTGCTCCTTGGAGGCAAGGATTCTGGGGCTCTGCCTGACATACTTTGGACATGTTGTAAGGAGAGACAGGTCTTTAGAGAGGTACATCATGCTGGGTAGAGTAGAGGGACAGTGCAGGAGGGGAAGACCCTCTATGAGGTGGATTGATTCAGTGACTGGGGTAATCGGGATGGGTGTGTCAGAGGCAATGAGATTGGCACAGGATAGAGCATGGTTTAGGGCTGTTGTACATAGGGTTGCTATGAGTTGCAAACGACTCGACAGCACATAACAACAACAACATAATTTTTCATAATATTCCAGTGTTAGCCTTTTTATTTTAGTTGGTTCTGTTGTGATGCTGCCTGTTTCACCTCTTATTCAGATTATTTGTGCCTTTCTCTTCTTTAATTGCTAGTTTTGCTAGGGGTTTTCAATTTTATTGACCTTTTCAAAGAACCAACTTCTTGTTTTGTTCATGATTTAAATTATTTTCCAGTTTTCTATTTCATTTATTCTTCCTCTAATTTTTATAATGTCAGGATTTTTTAGAGGGTGTTGGGTTTTCTTGCTGTTCTTTTTTAATTTGTTGCAGATGTTTGGGATAGAGAGTCAATGGTCCTTTTTCCCTGCTGTTTGATATTTTTCCTTATTGCTACAAACTGACTTCTGATTACTGCTTTGGCTGTTTCCCAGAAGTTTTGGTAAGTGATGTTTTCATTATCATTTGTTTCAAGAAACTTTTATTTCATTTTTTATTTCTTCAAGTACCCATTCATGTTCAAGCAAGGTATTGTTCATCTTCCAGATGTATGGGTTTTTCTCCTTTATCCTCTTGTTATTAATTTCTAATTTTGTAGCATTGTGGTCTGAGAAAATGCTTTGTATTATTTCTATGTTTTTTAATGTATTGATGCTTGCCTTGTGACCTAAAATATTATCTATTCTGGAGAATGTTCCTTGCACATTGGAGAAGAAGGAATACTGTGTTTTTTGAGGATGCATTAGTGTATAAATAGCTATGAGGTCCAGTTGGTTTATTGTGTGGTTTAATTCTTGAGCATCTTTGTTGAGGTTTTTTTTCTGATAGTTCTATCTTTTCTTGAGAGTGGTGTATTGAATTCAACTATTATAGTAGTGTTGTCTATTTCCTTTTTTAATTTTGTTAATATTTGTTTAATATATTTTGCAGGTACATGTTGTTGTTATGTGCCGTCGAGTCGTTTGCGACTCATAGCGACCCTATGTACAACAGCCCTAAACCGTGCTCTATCCGGTGCCAATCTCGTTGCCTCTGACACACCCATCCCAATTACCCCAGTCACTGAATCAATCCACC
>NW_006399811.1:17326224-17328025 GCF_000299155.1 Elephantulus edwardii | reverse complement strand
GAAGCCCCAGAATCCTTGCCTCCAAGGAGCAGCCTGGTTTAACCCTATCTACGATGAATCTGTTTGTTTTCTTGGCAGCCCATGGTACATTCAATACTCTGTCCTCTTCTTCTAGTGACCCTTTAAGCATTATGTAGTGACCTTTCTTGTCCTTTGTGATGGTTTTTGCTTTTAAATTTATTTTATTGGAGATTACTATCCCTATTCTTCCTTTTTTTCTGGTTGCCATTTGCTTGGTATATTTTTCTCCCACCCTTTTATTTTTAGGGGTTTTTTTTAAATCTTCATTTTTCAGGTGTGTCTCTTGTAGACAGCATATTAATGGATTTTGGTGTTTTATCCAATCTGCCACTCTTGTTCTCTTCAGTGGTGCATTCAAACCATTCACATTCAGTGTGATTATTGAGATGCAGCGTTTTATTGCTATCATTTTGTTTAATTCTTTTGGGTGTTGATGCTAGTTACTTTGGTCCATGCTACTTTCTGTGGTACCTCTGTAAGAAGGACATCTCTCAGTGTTTCCTGCAATGCTGGTCTTGTTTTTACAAACTCTCTTAGGTTCTGTATTTCTGGGAATATCTTGATATCTTCTTCATATTTGATGGACAGTTTCACTGGGTACAGTATTCTTGGTTGACTGTTGTGTTGAGTGTTTGATATACTTCCTTCTACTCTCTTCTTGCTCACATAGTTTCTGCTGAGAAATCAGCATTTAATCTTATCTGTTCTCCTTTATAGGTTATCTTTGTTCCTCCCTCACTGCTTTCAGGATCCTCTCCTTATCTTTGGCTCTGGAAAATTTAACTATGATATGCCTTGGCGTTTTTCTTTTGGGGTCTTTTCCATATGGTGGTCGCTAAGCTTCTTGAATATATATTCTCTCATTCTTCGTTATGCCTGGGAAGTTTTCCTCTAGTAATTCTTCCACAACTTTTTCGGTGTCTCTACTTGCTTCTTCCTGTTCTGACATTCCAATGATGCACATGTTATTTCTCTTGATGGTGTCCCACATTATCCTTAGGGTTTCTACTTTTTCCTTCCACTTTTTGCTCTAGCACATTATTGATGACAATTCTATCTTCTATTTCACTGATTCTCTGTTTCATCTCTTCAACTCTGTTCATGTGACAGCATTTGAAACATTGGACCTCATATTTTGTATCATGATTTCTTGCTTTTCCAGAGCCTATAATGCCTCATTTGTTCTATCTGCATTGTTTTGGATTGCTTTTTAAAGCTCCTTTTGGCTTTTCCTTGTGGTATCCTGTAATTCTTCAAATTTCTCTTTCACTCATTGAAAATATTCAATCGTTTTTCTTTTGAATTCTGTGTCAGAAAGTTCCATCAGACTTTCTGGCTTCAGGAAATTGGTACTGTGTCACTATTTGGGGGTGACATCTTGCTTTGCACGTATGTAGTTTGTGAGATGGCCTGTTTATTTTGTGATGTTGCTGTGGTAGGGTTTTTCATGCCTAAGATGATGATAAGCTCTTGATCTGAAATCATTGAGTAGAGGTGGATGGTGTGTAGGGGTGGGCAACACATAGAGGTGGGCACTGGTCATGGCATATAGAGGTGGGCCCCAGGGCCTGGCCAGGGCGCATGCACAATCTCTTGTTGATTGAGCATATGAGGGGACCTTACTCAAATTCCAACTCTCATTCCTGTCTGCAGCTTTGCTGGGCTCCGGCTGGGTTCTGGTTCATAAAGTTTTCTGGGACTGGAGTTTTGGAAAGCAAGAAAGCTTAATTACCATTTAAGTTTCTCTTTTATTGACTTCATTAAATATTCTTTATATAAT
>NW_006399811.1:17312672-17325843 GCF_000299155.1 Elephantulus edwardii | reverse complement strand
CTTTTGATGTTTTTATCTCTTCTTCCGCTTTTCAAGTCTGTATTTTATTCACAGTTTTTAACCTTTGCCTGATAGTCTTGGTAGAGATCTATTTACCTTACTGTTATTGTGTTCCCTAGATATTAAACTGACCCATAGCTAACCCTCCAGCAGGTTTTTAGAGATAGTAAATTGTATGGGAGGAGATTGCCCAACTTTGTTCTGCAGAGCAGCTGAAAGAATTGAACCACGTACCTTATTTACCTTACTAGGCTTTCAATAAAATTACCTTGTGGTTCTCAGTCCTCTATGGCTACATAACAAATTACCTTTCAAAGATGTGAAATAATCAGCATTTACTATCTACCACAATGTTTGAGAGCAGGAATCTGGGAGCGGTTTGCTGAGCAGTTCTGTTTCAGTCTCTCAGAGCTTCCAGCAGAATGTTGGTCATCTGAAGGCTGGATTTGAACTGGAGAATCCTCTTCCAAATGTTATCACAACAGTGTCAACACGAAGCCTTATTTCCTTACTGCTTGGAACATTTTATAAGGAATGCTCAACACAGGGAAGTTGGTGCCCCCGAGAAAGAAAGACAGGACAGAGTGAGCAAGATAAAAGAAGCCTCCTTTATTCACTCATCATTCTACAATTTCCTCATGTCAGCCAATGAAATCCTCTTTGATCTTAGACTTTAAGAGCGCCACTTCTGAATCTGGTTCAGATCATGCCTCCACAAGCTAGTCTGGCCAGAAATCTGACTCAGCTTTGCCACTTCTTCCTTCTGAATTCCTTGGAAGATCTTTATCTTCAGGAAGCACATCAGGTCCAATGTGCCCACCTATGATACATTTATGATCCTCTGCTCAGTTCAACAAGGATTCTTTCAAGTTTCAATAATGCCTTAAAAATTGCTTACAAGCTTATATCAGCGCTCCTTTAATAGGGTACACAATGACTGATACCCTCATTACAAAGCCCTTGATGACAGAACCGTAACTTTCTTGATCCATACTAGGCATTATATAGATACTATTGAATATACCGTGAACTTTTAAAAGAACAAACAGATCTGTCATGGATTAAGTACAATGAGATGCTGTTTAAAGGCAAAGATGGTGATCGTTTGTCTCCTATACTTTGAGTATGTTATCAGGAGGGGCCAATTTCTGGAGCAGGTCATCATGCTTGGAAAAGTAGAGGGTTGGAGAAGGGGAGGAAGACTTTCAAGAAGATGGATTGGCACAATGATTGTAACAATGTTTGTGCATAGTGAAAACTGTGAGGATGGTTCAGGATTGAACAGTTCAGACATGTTGTACTTAGAGTAACAATGAATGGAAATCAACTGTATGACACCTAGGGAGAACAACAGGCGATCAGTATAGATGGTTTCTTATCAATGTGGCAACCATGCAAGATGGCTGCGATTTCATTTTACAGATGAGGAAAAATAACACTCAATAAAGTTCGACAACTAGCCCAAAATCACAAAGCCAGTTAAAAGTGTGGGGAATTTGGACCTAGATGAATCTGATTTCAACTGTTGTTGTTGTTGTTATGTGCTGTCGAGTCGCTTGCGACTCATAGCGACCCTATGTACAATAGCCCTAAACTCCGCTCTGTCCTGTGCCAATCGCATTGTCTCTGACACTCCCATCCCAATTACCCCAGTCACTGAATCAACCCACCTCATAGAGGGCCTTCCTCTCCTGCGCAGTCCCTCTACCCTCCCAAGCATGATGTCCCTCTCTAAGGACTGGTCTCTCCTCACAACATGTCCGAAGTATGTTAGACGGAGCCTCAGAATCCTTGCCTCCAAGAAGCCACCCGGTTTAACCCTTTCCAGGACAAATCTGTTTGTTTTCCTAGCAGTCCATGGTATTCTCAATACTCTTCTCCAGCACCATAGCTCAAAGGCATCAATTCTCCTTCTATCCTCCCTGGTCATTGTCCAACTCTCTGATGCATAACAAGTGATTGCGAAGACCGTGGACTTTAACAGACGCACCTTAGTCTCCAGAGAAACACCATTGCTCTTCAGTACACAAATTAAATCTCCTCACTGTGCATTGTAATCCATTTTAGTCAACTATTACATGACTGAAAGTGAAGACTGATTCAGGGAT
The DNA here is from genome assembly GCF_000299155.1 of Elephantulus edwardii. Taxonomy (NCBI): domain Eukaryota; kingdom Metazoa; phylum Chordata; class Mammalia; order Macroscelidea; family Macroscelididae; genus Elephantulus; species Elephantulus edwardii. Next base: position 17,323,735 of record NW_006399811.1, on the reverse strand, counting down.
TTTTAAGTCATCCACTAAGTGGATCATAGACTTTACAATGATTGGCATGTGCCATATAATCCTTTAGTATTGCTACTTAAGGCTTGATCTCCCGCCCTTGCCTTCAGTTCTTCCAGCTTAAAAAAATGTTCAGTGTATTATTTCTTTTTATTTTTCTGATCCCAAGTCTTTGTGCACATTTCATTATAATACTTTGGCTTTGTCTTCTGGAACTTTGGAGATTTTCTGCTCAGGTCTTCATATCTTCCTTGGGTTTACCTATGTTCTATAGCAAGTTTCAGAGTCTCTTTTGACAGCAATATTGGTTATTGAATGATTCAAGAAGGATAAAAAAGAGATAGAAGAAATACACAGAGCTACTCTACAAAAACCAGTTGGTTAATAATGCTAGGAGGTAGCATATGGTCAAGAACCAATGGTACTGAAGAAAGAAGTCCAGGCTGCACTAAAGGCATTGACAAAAATATAGTGTTCAGAAATTGATGGAATATAAAATTAGGTGTTTCAACAAACAGATACAGTTGTAAATATACTTACTTAGTACTTGCCTATGTGCAAAAATTAGTGGCAGCTACTTTTTCAACTAACTAGAAGGTGCTCATCCCTACCCTAGAATCTCCAAAAAGATAACACAGAAGCAGATATTACCAAACAATATCATTGCAAGTAAAATGTTGCTGAAGATTTTGCAAAAAAGAGCTTGAGCAATGCATGGACAGAGAACTGCCAGAAATTCAAGTTTGATTCAAGAATGGCTATAGAATGAAAGATATCATTGTCAAGCAGATCTTGGCTGAAAGCAGAGAATACTCGTAAGATGTTTACCTGTATTTTATTGACTTTACAAAGGATTCAACAAGGTGGATCACAAAAAATTATAACATTGGGAAGAATGAAAATTCCAGAACACTTTACTGTGCTCACGCAGAAACTCTGCATAGACTTAGATGTAGCTGGAACAGAATAAGAGACTATTGCGTAGTTTAAAACATGTTTTTAATTTTATATTGATTTGCTTACAAAGTGTGTATGCCTTATGTGTCACAGTATTCTTCATTTACATTGTGTTTCATACAAACATTCCCATGCATTATATTTTATAAAATTAATCACCATTGGACCATGCCCATCATAAGCCTGTCTTTTCGGATCCCTGTCGAGTCCTTCCCCTTTCCTTTACCCCCTCCCTCCACTCACCAAATTGTGCAAACCTGTGGTTTCTCCTCTACCCATCTTCACCCCTGTGTTCCCACCCCTTCTCCTCTTGAGTCCCTGTACATGTTTTACTATGTATCCTTCCATTTTCACAGTAATGATCTTATGCGGTATGCATTGCTCATGAGACTGCATTAGTTTATACTCAGCATATGCTCTCCATTCTTTCCCAAGTTATGTAGTATCTTTCTAAATCATTGCTCCTACATGCTGCATAGTATTCCATTGTGTCAAAGTTCTCAATTTCTCAATCCATCCAGTTGTGGTTGACCATTTGGGCTGTTTCCATGTTCTTGCAATGGTGAATTATGCTGCTATGAACATTGCTGTACAAATCTCTGTTTGCATCTGAGTTCTAATTTCCTTACGGGTATATTTCTAGCAGTGAAATAACTGGCTAATACGGAGTTTCTATATTCAGCTTTTTTGGTTTGTTTTTGGGTTTTGTTTGTTTATTTGTTTGTTTGTCTTGTTGTGTACTGTTGAGTTGTATATAACTGGCACAGGAGGAGATCACCTCTCCTTTTCCAGCAGAGCATCTTGTGGATTCGAACCTCATGCCTTCAGGATTACAGTGCAGCTCTTGCCATTAGGCCACCAGAGCTCCCTTATATTCAGTTTTTTTTGGTTGTTTTTTTTTTTTAGGAAAAGCCAAATTGCCTGCCAGAATGGCTATACCATTTTACAGTACTACCAACAGTGTATGAGAGTTCCCACCTCTCTACATCTTCTCCAACATTTATTGCTTGGTGCTCTGCTAAACTTTGTCACTGCTACTGAGGTAAGATAGTATCTCATTGTGGTTTTGATTTGCATCACTCTTACTGCCAATGATTTTTGAGCATTTCCTGCTGTGTCTTTTGACCATCCAAATGTCTTCCTTTGTGAAAAGTCTTCCCATGGTTTTGCCCATTTTGTAATTGAGTTATCAATCTTTTCCTTTTGGAGGCCCGGGAGTATTCTGTGAACTTTTGTTATGAGGCCCTTGTCTGAGATAGTATTGCCAAATGATTTTTTCCAGTTGGTAGCTGTTGTTATGTGCTGTCTAGTTACCTGCAACTCACAGTGACTCTATGTACTGACCCAGTCGGTAGGCTTTCTTTTCCCTCTATTGGAAGAAGTTTCTGATGAGCACAGAAACTTATGTTAAGAAAGTACCATTCATCTTTTTTTTTTCCTTCTTGTTGTATATTGTCAAATAGGACCCAACTGGCACAAGAGGAGATTGCCTCCCTCTCAGCTGAGCATCTGGTGGATTCGAACCATCATTCATCAGTTTTACCCTCTCCAGATTGTGAATTGCCGGCTGTATTTGTCAGTCTCTTTGTACCATAGAGTAGGCCTTCCAAGCTTGATCCCAGTGTGTCTCTTAAGAATTTTATGCTTAAACGTAGGTGTTAGGGTTATATACTTTCAGCATAACTACTCATTATGTACAAATGAGATGTACTATACAAAGAAGAATGAGGCATAAATATTGGACAAAGATTCATCAACAATTTACAATACAGATGACCCAACCTTACTTGAATAAAATGAAGAAAACTAAAACACTTACAGATACAAACTAAAACACTTACTGATGCTCTAAGGCTACAATCTTTCATATGTATTACCCTTCAACATAAAAAACAAATCCTCACAACTGGACCATAAACAACATCATGACAGATGGATAAAAGATTGATGCTGTCAATTTCCTTTTCCTTGAATCCACAGTCATCATCCATGGAAGCAGCAATCACCAAATCTAGTGACCTATTACAATAAACAAATCTGCTGTCAAGGACCTCATAAAAATGCCAAGAAACGAAGGTGTCACTTGGAGAGCTGAAGTGTGCCTCACTAAAGTCCTGGTGTTTCCACATGCATTGTATGCATGTGAAAGTTAGACAATGAATAAGGAAGACAAAAGAAGAACTGACCCCCTTTGTATCATATTGTCCACGAATCCTGAACTGCCGAAAGAGGAAAAACAAATCTGTCTTGGATGAAATACAGCAGAATGCTCCTTTGAGGCAAGGATTTGGAGCAGTTATTTCACATGCTTAGGGAATGTTATCAGGAGGGATAAGTCTCTGGAGAAAGACAGCATTGTTGTTAGAGTGGAGGGTCAGTGAAAAAGAGGAAGATATTCACCAAGATGGATTAGCATGGTAGCTGCAAATTATTACCATTAGGGTTTTAATATAGCAGAGAGATTGTAAGGATGGCAAAAATTTGGGAGAGGTTTCATTTGTTCACACATAAATAGAATTGATGTCAATTGGAGTCAACAAAACAGCAACTAATAACAGTATTTGCCAAAGAAGTGGGAACAGGAGAGCAGATTGATATGTCTCTGAATCAGATAGTTTTATCAGCAAGTCCATCAAAATGGTGGACAGGAGAAGTAGGCCACACCATTTACAACTCTCAGTTGTAACTAGCAGTCTCTGTTATTTGACACAAACATTTCATCATCTACAGGCAGAATGGCCAAACCTAGGAGACAGGAATAAACTTATAAACCATATAAGAAACTTACTCACATTAAATTTTATAAAAAATAAAGAGGGAATTTCTCAAACTGTCATAGGATTGTTAAAACTTTGAGTTGTTGTTATGTGCCGTCGAGTCGCTTGTGACTCATAGCGACCCTATGTACAACAGCCCTAAACTCTGCTCTATCCTGTGCCAATCGCACTGCCTCTGACACACCCATCCCGATTACCCCAGTCACTGAATCAATCCACCTCATAGAGGGTCTTCCTCTCCTGCGCTGTCCCTCCACCCTCCCAAGCATGATGTCCCTCTCCGAGGACCTCTCCCTCCTTACAACATGACCAAAGTATGTCAGACGAAGCCCCAGAATCCTTGCCTCCAAGGAGCAGCCTGGTTTAACCCTCTCCAGGATGAATCTGTTTATTTTCTTGGCAGTCCAGGGTACATTCAATACTCTTCTCCAGCACCACAGCTCAAAGGCATCAATTCTCCTTCTATCCTCCCTAGTCGTTGTCCAACTCTCTGATGCATAACAAGTGATTGCGAAGACCATAGCCTGTATCAGAAGTACCTTAGTCTCCAGAGTGACACCATTGCTCTTCAGTACCCTGGAGAGGTCCCTAACAGCAGACTTTCCCATTGCAATATGTTTTTTGATTTCCTGGCTACTGGTGCCAAGAGTGTTGACCATGGAGCCAAGCAGACAGACTAAGGTTGTTAACAATCTCAATCTCTTCACCATCCATCCTGATGCTGCCGATTGGTCCAGTGGTGAGAATCTTTGTCTTCTTGACATTAAGCCTCAATCCATACTGAAGGCTGCAGTCCTTCACCCTCTGCAGCAAGTGCATGAGGTCTTCCTCAGTTTCAGCAAGCAGGGTTGTGTCATCTGCGTAACGCAGATTGTTAACAGATCTTCCACCATCCTGATGCCAGATTATTGCAATTATTCTTTCTGTTGTAAGTACACATAGAGCCCAGCCTCTTGGAAATCTGTTCTGCATACAGGTTGAAAAGGTGTGGAGATAGGACACATCCCTGGCATACGCCTTTCCCAATTTTGAACCATGCAGTGTTCCCTTGCTCTGTTCTGACAACTGCCTCCTGGTCCAAGTATAGGTTTAGCATTAGCAAAATTAAATGTTCTGGGATTCCCATTCTTCTCAGAGCCAGCCACAGTTTGTTATGATCCACACAGTCAGACGCCTTTACATAATAAATGAAACACAGATAGACATTCTTCTGGTATTCCCTGCTTTCAGCTAAGATCCATCTAACATTAGCTACAATATCCCTAGTACCACGACCCCTTCTAAACCCAGCCTGGACTTCTGGAAGTTTTCTGCTGATGTGCTGTTTCAGTTGTTTTTGGATAATCTTCAGTAGAATCTTGCTTGCGTGTGAAACCTTTGAGAGAAGAAAAAAAAAAAGACGTGTAGTGTATTCACCTTTTCTCCAGTGTGAGTGTATCAGAGATCATGAAGATGGTACAGGATAGGACAGTGCGCAGGTTGGTTGTTCACAGGGTCACCATGAGTTTTTCTTGACAGCATCTGGCAACAAAAGCATGTTAAGCATGTTCTCTTGAAAGACACTCAATAAATGTTGTGTTAATGGGATATAATACCTGGTTCTAAGTATTGAAGCAGATTGCTGAATATCCTATGGACTGCCAAAAGAACAAACAAATATTTCTCAAAGAAAGTGCAATCAGAGTGTTCCTTAGACACAAAGATGGTTAGGTTTGTTTCACATATTTTAGACATGTATGTTAGGAGAGGCTATTCCTTGGAAAGGACATCATGATTGGAAAGATGGAATGCCAGTGAAGGAGAGGAAGACCCTCACAAGATGGATTGTTACAGTATTTGCAGGAATGGATTCAAATGTGTCGATGGTAAGGATGGCGCAGGATATGACAGAGTTCAGATCTGTTGTTCACAAGGTCATTAGGAGTCATTCTCAATTTAACAGCACTTAACAAGTGCTCCAAATCACTAGGAGTCATTCTTAATTCAACAACACTTAACAAGTGCTCCAAAAACCAACCAGTGTTCCAAAATGTTTAATCTACAAGAGCAAGAATTCCTAGTAACAGAAATTTCAAAGAAGTGATAGATCAACTTTTCAGACTATTGTGCAAAGATTATTGCAATTATTCTTTCTGTTGTAAGTACACTTTGAAGAGGAGCTCTGGTGACAGTGTAATGTGTAGCGCTGCTTACCCAAAGGTTCTGTGTCTCTGGCAGATATACCCACTAGCACCTCCAAAGAGGAAGGACAGGCCGTCTCTTCACATTAAGATATTCAGCCTCAGAAACTTCCTATCTGTAAGGTTGCTAGGAGTTAGTAATGAGTGAGAGACATTGAAGAGAACATAGCGTTCTCCTTTTTTTGAACCAAGAGACCTGTGTGATCATCATAACATCAGTGCTCCTTACTTGACAGAAAGGAAAACAGAAAACAGGATGGTAAGTGATTTGGCCAATCATATCTAGTGAGGCTTGATTGTGCCTTTAGGGAATGTGAAGGTTTTGGTGCATCTGCTTCCAAGTCATTCTCAATGCTTTATAACCTCAATTCATATGCTGCTTTGCAAATTTAGTTAACATTCTTTGAGAGAGATAATTACTAACTTCCTTGCTACCCCTGAGGGTACCTCTGATGAGCTCCAGGGCTCTACAGAACACAATCAAAAAATTACTGACTTAGAGAACTTATTGTTCATTATTTAAACTTTTAGCATATTTAGGCAAAAGTGACTTTTCATGTCCTGAAAACTGGCTCTTCACATTGGCAAGCATTTATTCTTCCCTTCCTTTCCTGATGAATAAACCCATTAGTGAAAGAACACATCATGTACTTTCTTTTGTGATGTTATTCATCTGAGTTAACATGTGTGGGAAGAGTTTAAAATGGTGAGCAAAAACACAACCCCTTTAACTGGATGGGCTCTCTTGTGGGTGTTCAAACCAAGGGTTCCAAAGCATTTGGTAATGGAAAAAATGGATCACTTTAGACTCAAATCATTGACTCCTGCTGCAGGAAATTACATTAAGAAACCTAATTATCTCAGTGTTAGTAGAACAATAATTGGGATTCTAGATAAGGAAGCCAAGGAGTCTCACTTTAACCAGTTCTTTCTAAGTCTCTTTAAACTCTTAGAATAATGTTATTGTTGTTATGTGCCGCCATGTTGATTTTAACTCACGGTAATCCTGTGAACAGATCTGAACCTTGCCCTGTGCTGTGCCATCTTCACCATCTCTAATATGCTCTAGACCATTGTCAGGGTCACCACGCCAATCTATCTTATTGAAGGTCTTCCTCTCCTTTGCTGACCCTCCCCTTTCCCAGGTTGATGTCTTTTTCTAAAGACTAGCCCCTTTTGACAGCATACACAAAGTATGTGAGATGCATTTTCACCATCCTGGCCTCTAGGGAGCATCTTGATTGCACACCCTCCAAAACAGACTTCTCTGTGTTTTTGGCGGTTCATGGGATATTTCATACTCTTCTCCTATATCACAATTCAGAAACACCAATCCTTCTTTTGTCATCCTTCTTTTGTCATTGGAATAATAAATAATGGTTACCATTATTAAGTATTTAACATGTACTTAAGAATTTAATAATTTGAATGAAATAAGTGTCATTATTACTGATTTTACTAATGAGAACATGGAGACTTAGCAGTTAAGATTCTTAATTGCAACTAAAGAAACAACTCCAACTATGTTAAGCAGGACAAAGAAAAGAATATTAGAGAGAGAGAGAGGTAAAAAAAGTAGGGAGAGAGGTTAGGAACACTCACACACACATAAAGGTATTTTGGAAAGTCCTAGAGGGTAACATCGAGGGATGGCCTTGTGAGTATGGAGTTGTACTGGCAGCCTAAAAAGGAAGGTAGTGCAAATCCACCAGCTTCTACAAAGGAGAAAGATGGGCAATCTTCTGTGTGATTTACAGATCTAAAAACCCACTGGAGCATCCATCAGCTATGAGTAAGTTTGGCTCAATGACAATGAGTTTAACTTTTGAGTGGGTAATACCAAGATGAGCTAGGGGAGGGAAGCTGATATTTTCTCATCATTATGATATATCATGTAAAATAATGTAACAAAATAGAATTAAGGCTATGGAGCAAAATTGATGAAGTTATAATATTAGCTCTAATTTATTGTTCTTGACTTTCAGTTTCCTCACCTGTAAAATGGTAATATAGAACCTACTTCAAAGAATTATTGTATTAAAGGTAGTTAACTCTGTGCCTCACACATTGAAAGAACAAAATAAACAGGTAGATAGTAAACCATAAACTGCCAAGAGAACAAACAGGTCTATCTTGGAGAGGGTGAAATCAAGTTGTTCCTTGGGAGAAAGGATTTTGAAGCTCTATCTCACATATTTTGGGCAAGTGGCCAGGAGGGACCACTTCTTGGAAAAGGACATAATGCTTGGAAGCATGGAGGGACAGCGCAGGAGAAGAAGGCCATGGATGAGATGAATTGACAGAGTAACTGGGGTAATGGAGGTAGGTGTGTCAGAGACAGTGAGATAGGTTCAGGATAGGGCAGGGTTCAGAACTATTGTGCTTAGGGTCATTATGAGTTACAGGAAACTCAATAGCACATAACAACTTATTACACAACTCATGCGGTCGAGTCAGAATCAACTCATACCTGACCCTTCAGTGGATTTTCAGAGGCTGTAAATGGCACAAGAGGATATATTGTCCATCTTCCTTTCATGGAGCAGTTGGTCAATTCAAACCTTTGGATTGGCAGTACAACTTCTTGTCCACACAAATTTCCTTTATTACTCAAAGTGCTGTATAAAATTGTTTTCAAGCTCTTCCACTCCCATACACTTCAGATGATTACCTTGAACTCCCCCTATGGATTCTGACTGTATTAACCAGCTTTATATCATCACTAGGGAGCCCTGGTGGCCTAGTGGCAAGAAGCTGCATTGCAATTCTGAAGACACATGGTTCAAGTCCACCAGTTGTTCTGCAGGAGAAGGATGGGCATTCTCCTGTGGGATTAACTGCCTCTGAAAATCCACCAAAGGGTCAGCTATGGGTCAGTTTCAATTTGATGGTACACAACAACATGTCATCACTAGGTAATCCTGCCCCAGCCCCTGAATAATCCATGGAGATGCATGGAAACTATCACTTAAGTGAAAATAGCCTGAATTTTGTCAGTCTGGTAAAGACAATAGAAAACCATCCCTTAACACTATCATGAGTTTTCATGTGTTTGGGGGAGAAATTATCTGGGTTGTTTATATTGATCTTGTGTGACACGAGAACCTAGTAAGAAACTGAATCTCAGGATGAAACCAAGTACACACCTACTTCTCAACATGCCTTTGGAACACTCCCCCTTTGCCCTTCAAAGTTGTTACTGTCCCAAGAAGGCCCAGGAACAGACCTTCCCAGTGCAGTGAGCTGTGTCACATGCTACCTAAAGTTAGCTACCACCCATCTACTAATTCTGGTAGGGACAAACAAGGGGACAGTCCAAGGATCTGCCTCCATGTAAAATGTACACGCTATAGTAAATGTGCTGCACTCAGGATCTGAGGGACTAGGCTAAGAAGCTGTCAGTCCAGTCTCCAAAATTAGGGAAAGCTCATAATTGTTGAAGAGCCTTAGGGGAACAGAGGTAGACAAGAATGTAAACAAGGCCAGTCTTGCAGTGGAGTACTGGCTCCACAAGAAAAACAAACAAAGTTGCCTTCCTGGTATTTTTAGCCTCGTGGTCAAAATGGATATTGCACAACTTCATTCCCTGAATAAGGGAAGAAAAAGCATCTCTCTTCCTGGAGAAGCCTTGGGTCACGTAGAGTTTTGTACATTCGGAATGGAGTGGAAGTTTCCTAGCTCTTGAGAGGTGCTTTTTGCTGCTGGTATCACTCTCTTTCACACACACATAACACAGAGACACTCACATGAACTACAATTCCTTCCTGAAGCCTCTGGCTTCTAGCATTTGCTTAGGAAGTATTTGATACTGTAAATTTAAAACTTGCAGTATGGCTTTGGCATATTACCTAATTTCTCTGAGATTCTGTTTTCTCCTCTATAGAGTCCTAGTTTTGTCTGTCCAATAGTATATCCCTCATATAGAAACAAATGCTAGCAGATACATTCATTGTCACAGTCTCCTTTGCAGTTATGGGATGGGCTCACAGCTTAAATTCTGTACACAGGCTTTAAGTCAGGAGCTTTGAACACAAAGCAAAAATGATATGGAATCCAGGTGGACTGAAGAGGTAACTTCAGTAACCACCATCTTCAGAGTACAAAGACACATTCTCTAGGTCCAGGAATGCCAGGGACAAAGTTGACATGGTGGACCTGTGCCCAATATGTGGGGAACATTTGTTTTCTACTCCTCAGAACTTATGGTTTCATCTTTCTTGGATTCACAATCAACAACCTTAGACCATGAGTCAGGAAATCAAAAGACATGATGCACTGAGAAAGTTTGAAGTTAGGGACCTCTCCAAAGTACTGAGGAGCAAGGATGTCAGGAGTTTTGGTTGGTTGGCTCGTTCGTTTTTAATTTTTGGGGTTTTTTTCCTATTCAATCTTTACATTTTTATTGTTATTTAAATTAAATACTGAGGTTTTTATTCATCCATTGTTGCACATTTTCCTTCCTCTCCCTCTATTCCCCTTCCCTGTCCACTTTGCAATGCACCACTTGTTCCAGATCGTTGTCATACATATAATGCCTAATCATAATTCCTTCATACAGTACTTCCCCTCTTCTGTTCCAATGTACTGGTCATTATCTATGCACTTCTCTATTCTCTCCCAACCTCTCATGTCACTCCTATTTTAGAACAGTGGTATTATGCAGTTGTTGTTATGTGCCGTCGAGTCGTTTGTGACTCATAACAACCCTATGTACAACAGCCATAAACTCTGCTCTATCCTGTGCCAATCACATTGCCTCTGACACACCCATCCTGATTACCCCAGTCACTGAATCAATCCACCTCACAGAGGGTCTTCCCCCTTGCGCCTTCCTTCTACACACCCAAGCATGATATCCCTCTCCAAGGACCTGTCCCTCCTTGCAACATGCCCAAAGTATATCAGACAAAGCCCCAGAATCCTTGCCTCCAAGAAGTTGTTGTTGTTATGTGCCGTCGAGTCGCCTGCGACTCATAGCGAACCTATGTACAACAGCCCTAAACTCCGCTCTGTCCTGTGCCAATCGTACTGTCTCTGACACTCCCATCCCAATTATGCCAGTCACTGAATCAATCCACCTCATAGAGGGCCTTCCTCTCCTGCGCTGTCCCTCCACCTTCCCAAGCATGATGTCCCTCTCTAAGGACCTGTC
>NW_006399811.1:17307402-17308548 GCF_000299155.1 Elephantulus edwardii | reverse complement strand
ACCTGAGAAAATAGGGTGGGTCTGCGGGGTCTGACGGCTGTCCTGTGAGATACCCAACATCAGCTAGTCAGAGCCTACCCTCTCTTTTGACCTATCTGCTGGAACAGATGTCGCAGGCTTTTGGCGTCTCTGATGACCTGAGAAACAAGAGTGGGTCTGCGGGGTCTGATTGCTGTCCTGTGAGGTGCTCAACTTCAGCTAGTCAGAGCCTAGCCTCTCTTTTGAGTTTTCTGCTGGAACGGATGTCGCGGGCTTTTGGCGTCTCCGATGACCTGAGAAAAGAGGTTGGGTCTGTGGGGTGTGATGGCTGATGTGAATGCCCAATGTCAGTTAGTCAGAGCGTAGCCTCTCTTTTGACCTTTCTGCTGGAACGGAAGTCGCGCGCTTTTGGCGTCTCCGATGAGCTGAGAAAAGAGGTTGGGTCTGTGGGGTGTGATGGCTGATGTGCAATGCCCAACGTCAGTTAGTCAGAGCGTAGCCTCTCTTTTGACCTTTCTGCTGGAAAGGATATCACGGTCTTTGGCGTCTCCGATGACCTGAGAAAATAGGGTTGGTCTGCGGGGTGTGATGGATGTCCTGTGAGGTGCCCAACTTCAGGTAGTCAGAGCCTAGCCTCTCTTTTGACCTTTCTGCTGGAATGGATATCGCGGGATTTTGGCGTCTCTGATGACCTGAGAAAAAAGGGTCGGTATACGGGGTCTCATGGCTGTCCTGTGAGGTGCCTAACTTCAGCTAGTCAGAGCCTAGCCTCTCTTTAGACCTTTCTGCTGGAACGGATGTCGCGGGCTTTTGGCGTCTCCGATGACCTGAGAAAACAGGGTGGGTCTGCGGGGTCTGATGGCTGTCCTGTGAGATGCTCAACTTCAGCTAGTCAGAGCCCAGCCTCTCTTTTGAGTTTTCTGCTGGAACGGATGTCGCGGGCTTTTGGCATCTCCGATGACCTGAGAAAAGAGATTGGGTCTGTGGGGTGTGATGGCTGATGTGCAGTGCCCAACGTCAGCTAGTCAGAGCGTAGCCACTCTTTTGACCTTTCTGCAGGAACGGATATCAAGGGCTTTTGGTGTCTCCGATGACCTGAGAAAATAGGGTGGGTCTGTGAGGTCTGATGGCTGTCCTGTGAGGTGCCCAACTTCAGGCAGTCAGAGC
>NW_006399811.1:17297244-17297702 GCF_000299155.1 Elephantulus edwardii | reverse complement strand
TGATGGCTGTCCTGTGAGATGCCCAACATTAGCTAGTCAGAGCGTAACCTCTCTTTTGAACTTTCTGCTGGAATGGATGTCGCGGGCTTTTGGCGTCTAAGATTACCTGCGAAAATAATGTGGGTCTGCGGGGTCTGATGGCTGTCCTGTGAGGGGCGCAACTTTAGCTAGTCAGAGCCTAGCCCCTCTTTTGACCTTTCTGCTGGAACAGATGTGTCGGGATTTTGGCATCTCCGATTACCTGAGAAAATAGGATGGGTCTGCGGGGTCTGATGGCTGTCCTGTGAGGGGCCCAACTTAAGCTTGTCAGAGCCTTACCCCTCTTTTGAGCTTTCTGCTGGAACAGATGTCGCGGGATTTTGGCATCTCCGATGACCTGAGAAAATAGGGTGGGTCTGTGGGGTCTGATGGCTGATGTGCAGTGCCCAACGTCAGCTACTCAGAGCCTAGCCTCTCTT
>NW_006399811.1:17293209-17295913 GCF_000299155.1 Elephantulus edwardii | reverse complement strand
GTCTGATGCCTGATGTGCAGTGCCCATTGTCAGCTAGTCAGAGCGTAGCGTCTCTTTTGACCTTTCTGGAAGAATGGATGTCACGGGCTTTTGGCGTCTCCGATGACCTGAGAAAAGAGGTTGGGTCTGTGGGGTGTGATGGCTCTCCTGTGAGGTGCCCAACTTCAGCTAGTCAGAGCGTAGCACCTCCTTTGTCCTTTTTGCTGGACGGACGTTGCGAGCTTTTGGCGTCTCCGATGACCTGAGAAAATAGTTTGGGTCTCCGGGGTCTGATGGCTGTCCTGTGAGTTGCCGAACTTCAGCTAGTCAGAGCCTAGCCTCTCTTTTGACCTTTCTGCTGGAACACATGTTGCGGACTTTTGGCGTCTCCAATGACCTGAGAAAATATGGTGGGTCTGCGGGGTCTGATGGCTGTCCTGTGAGGTGCCCAACTTCAGCTAGTCAGAGCCTAGCCTCTCTTTTGACCTTTCTGCTGGAAAGGATGTCGTGGGCTTTTGGCGTCTCCGATGACCTGAGAAAATAATATGGGTCTGCGGTGTCTGATGGCTGTCCTGTGAGGTGCCCAACTTCAGCTAGTCAGAGCCTAGCCTCTCTTTTGAGTTTTCTGCTGGAACGGATGTCGCGGGCTTTTGGCGTCTCCGTTGACCTGAGAAAAAGGGGTCGGTCTGCGGGGTCTTATGGCTGTCCTGTGACGTACCCAACTTCAGCTAGTCAGAGCCTAGGCTCTATTTTGACTTTTCAGCTGGAATGGATGTCGCAGTCTTTTGGCGTCTCTGATTACCTGAGAAAATAGGGTGGGTCTGCGGTGTCTGATGGTTGTCGTGTGAGGTGCCCAACTTGAACTCGTCAGCGCCTATCCTCTCTTTTGTCCGTTGTGCTGGAACGGATAACACGGGCTTTTGGCGTCTTCGATGATCTGGGAAAATACGGTGCGTCTGCGGGGTCTGATGGTTGTCCTGTGAGATGTCCAACTTCAGCTAGTCAGAGCCTAGCTTCTCTTTTGACCTTTCTGCTGGAACGGATGTCGCGGGCTTCTGGCATCTCCGATGACCAGAGAAAATAGGGTGGGTCTGCGGGATTTGATGGCTGTCCTGTGAGGTGCCCAACTTCAGCTAGTAAGGGTCTAGCCTCTCTTTTGACCTTTCTGCTGCAATGGATATCACGGGCTTTTGGTGTCTCCGATGACCTAAGAAAATAGGGTGGGTCTGCGGGATCTTATGGCTGTCCTGTGAGGTGCCCAACTTCAGGTAGTCAGAGCCTAGCCTCTCTTTTGACCTTTCTACTGGAACTGATGTCGCGGGCTTTTGGCATCTCTGATGACCTGAGAAAAAAAGGGTCGGTCTGCGGAGTCTGATGGCTGTCCTGTGAGGTGCCCAACTTCAGCTAGTCAGAGCCTAGCCTCTATTTTTACTTTTCAGCTGGAAGGGATGTCGCAGTCTTTTGGCATCTCTGATTACCTGAGAAAATAGCGTGGGTCTGCGGGGTCTGATGGCTGTCCTGTGAGGTGCCCAACTTGAACTAGTCAGCCCCTAGCCTCTCTTTTGAACGTTGTGCTGGAACGGATAACACGGGCTTTTGGCATCTCCGATGACCTGAGAAAAGGGGTTGGGTCTCCGGGTTGTGATGGCTCTCCTGTGAGGTGCCCAACTTCATCTAATCAGAGCGTAGCCTCTCTTTTGACCTTTCTGCTGGAACGGATGTCGTGGGATTTTGGTGTCTCCGATTACCTGAGAAAATCGGTTGCGTCTGCGGGGTCTGATGGCTGGTGTGCAGTGCCCAACGTCAGCTAGTCAGAGCCTAGCCTCTCTTTTGACCTTTCTGCTGCAACGGATGTCGTGGGCTTTCGGCGTCTCCGAAGACCAGAGAAAATAGGGTGGGTTTGCGGGGTCTGATGGCTGTCCTGTGAGATGCCCAACTTCAATTAGTCAGAGCCTAGCCTCTCTTTTGACCTTTCTACTGGATCGGATGTCGCGGGCTTTTGCTTCTCCGATTACCTGAGACAATAGGGTGGGTCTGCGGAGTCTGATGGTTGTCCTTTGAGGTGCCCAACTTCAACTAGTCAGATCTTAGCCTCTCTTTTGACCTTTTGGCTGGAACGGAAGTCACAGGTTTTGGTGTCTCGACCTGAGAAAATAGGGTGGCTCTGCGGGGTCTGATGGCTGTCCTGTGAGGTGCCGAACTTCAGCTAGTCAGAGCATAGTCTCTCCTTTGACCTTTCTGCTGGAACAGATGGCGCGGGCTTTTGGTGTCTCCGATGACCTGAGAAATTTGGGTGGGTCTGTAGGGTCTGATGGCTGTCCTGTGAGTTGCCCAACTTCACCTCGTCAGAGCCTATTCTCTGTTTTGACCTTTCCACCAGAACGGATGTTGTGGGCTTTTGGCATCTCTGATTACCTGAGAAAATAGGTTGGATCTGCGGGGTCTGATGGCTGTCCTGTGAGGTGCCCAACTTCAGCTATTCAGAGCCTAGCCTCTGTTTTGACCTTTCTGCTGGAACGGATGTCACGGGCTTTTGAAGGACATGGCAAAAAATAAGGATTCAGGAATAGATCGTATACCAATTGACATATTTCAGTTAACAGATGCTGCCCTGGACGTGCTCACCAAGTTGTACCAAGAAATCTGGAGAACGACCACTTGGCCAACTGACTGGAAGAGATCGATATTTGTGTCTATCCCAAAGAAAGGCTACCCAACCGAATGT
>NW_006399811.1:17288916-17292344 GCF_000299155.1 Elephantulus edwardii | reverse complement strand
CAGAGAGTTGGACAATGACCAAGGAGGATAGAAGGAGAATTGATGCCTTTGAGCTGTGGTGCTGGAGAAGAGTATTGAGAATACCATGGACTGATAGGAAAACAAACAGATTTGTCCTGGAAAGGGTTAAACTGGGTGGCTCCTTGTAGGCAAGGGTTCTGAGGCTCCGTCTTACTTTGGATATGTTGTGAGGAGAGACCGGTCCTTAGAGAGGGACATCATGCTTGGGAGGGTGGAGGGACAGCGCAGGAGAGGAAGGCCATCTATGAGGTGGATTGACTCAGTGACTGGGATAATTGGGATGGGAGTGTCAGAGACACTGCGATTGGCCCAGGACAGAGTGGAGTTTAGGGCTGTTGTACATAGGGTCGCTATGAGTCACAGGCGACTCGACGGCACATAACAGCAACAACAACAACATCCGGCATATTTTTGGGTATGCTGCAAGGAAGACCCAGTCCTTGGAGAGAGACATCATGCTTGGAAGGGTGGAGGTATTGTGCATGAAAGGAAGACCTTTGATGAAATGGATTGACTCAGTGACTGTGGTAAAGTGGGGTAGGTCTGTCAGAGACAATAAGGTTGGCTCAGGATAGAGCAAGTTTCAAAACCAGTGTACATTGTGTTACTATAGGTCACAAGCGACTTGATGCCACATAGCAACAACAACACATCTGAGAGTTGCACAGTAAATAAAGACAACAGAGAAAATCGATGCCTTTGAGTTGTGGTGCTGGAGAAGAACACTAAATATCCTGTAATTCAATAATTGCCAAGAGAACGAACAAATATGTCTTAGAAAATGTTTAACCAGGATGCTCCTTTAGAGGGAAGAATGGTGAAACTTTATCCCACATACTTTGGACATGTTGTTAGGAAGAGCCAGTCCCTCGAGAAAGACATCATGCTCATAAAAGTGGAGGGTCAGCAACAGAAAGGAAGACCTTCAGCTAGATGGATGAGTGCAGTGACTGTAACAATGAGCTCTGGTAGTATTACAGAGTTGATGAGGATGGCACACAATTCAGATCTGATGTTCATTTGTTCATAGGGTCACTATGAGTTGTATTAGACTCAATAGCATCTAACAGCAACAACAATACGTTTCTAAGAAAGTCCTACCCAAGGTAACAACGTGCTTTGACTTTCCATCCATCAATTATCACTTACCTGTGTTGTCAATTGGTAGTCAACTTATCTTAGGAAAACATATCTCCTGTTCTACTTTCTCTTGTGTAGTGAAAGGCATCTCACCCTGTGATGTGGAAATATATAGGTGAAGCTATGTCCAGGTTTTCTGACACTTAATAGTGCTTAAGTAGGTTCAGTACCATTGGGTGGATTCTGGCTCATGCTGATCACATGGGGCAGTGTAGAATCTTGGCTGGTCACTACCTTCTTCTCCCTTGGAGTTGAGAGGTGGGTTCTGGCAACTAACCATTGGGTTAGCAGTTGCATGCTTGACTGTTGCAACATAAGTAAATTTACCTAATTCCAGAATGAATTTTAGCAAGTCCTCTTAGAGCTCTAAACCAGACTCTTTAAAGAATTTAATTAGAAGCAGAGGAGATGCTTTCATCTCCATTTATCTTTTTCTGTATCTTTCACTCTAAATTAGTTTGGAATTGAGAGAGAGAGAGAAAGAGAGAGAGAGGAGAGAGAGAAGAAGAAGAAGAAGAAGAAGAAGAAGAAGAAGAAGAAGAAGGAGGAGGAGGAGGAGGAGGAGGAGGAGGAGGAGGAGGAGGAGGAGAGGTGTTCTTATAAGAAATGTCTTGGCTAAGGTACAGCCGGAGTGCTCCTTGGAGGAAAGATGATTAAGTTTTGTCTCAAATACTTTGGGCATGCTGCTAGGATAGGCTATTCCTTGGAGAGGGACATCATGCTTGGGAAGGTGGAGGGGCAGCAAAAGAGAGGGAGACCCTTGACTAGGTGGATTGACATAGTGACTGCAGCTTTGAACTCCAGATTCAGAATCAGACTGAAGCATGTCAGAGATTGTGAGGATGGCACAGGATAAGATAGGGTTCAGGTCTGTTGTTCATAAAGTCACATGTCATACTCAGTTCGATTGCACCTAACAACATTTTCAACAGGACTAGTTCTTTGGAATACCTTTGATTTTTGTTCCTGGTAGCCATCCAGCATGGTTTTTGAAGCTTCCTGTGATTCTGTGAACTGCTTAACATTGCTTAATTGCACTATTTTCTCTTTAAAATATCTCAACTTGGTTCTTTTAGGCTGAAACTAAAATCCCTGATATATTCCAATGCTTTCTTTCTAGGAGTTTTGTAATGATTCAATGAAAGGATGTATTTAAAGCAGTAGCACTCTAGGACATTGTGAACACGTTAGAGAATGTTCACTCAAGTGAACTGTCCCTGATCATCTCCAACCAAGTTATAATAACAGCAGATAATTGTTTATTCTGAAGAGAGCAGAGATCATAGTTTGAATTGCTGTGATTCTAGGAGGTACATTCTTATTTACTAAAGAGTTTCACAAATTATAGTTATTTATATGACATTGACATGATTTTTATTATGTTGATGCACTTATATTAGTTCATAAATCTATGTACTTTTTAAAAGTAAATTTCTTTCACAAGGAGAAAGGCTTTGGTATTTCATCAACATGTATTATTTACACAGACTCTCAGAATGTCTTTTTTCAGATTGAAATTATTTTAGCCTTAATTTGGTCATACAGAGAGAGAGAGAGAGATCAGCTGGCCCAGTGGACAGAAAGTAATGCTACCAAGTCAAAGGACTTTTAATCCGCAGCCCTCAGGCCTTTCATTGTTTTTGTTCAGACATTCCTCTAGGTCGTATAGCCCTGGTGTACAAGTTGCCATCCCGTCCCGCGGTCACTTGTGGTTGCTGTGAGGCTGAACACTGTGACAATGTCAAATGTGTTAATGGTTGGCTACCCAATGCGGACAGAGAGTGGGGTGGAGCTCCCTGATTAAAACAAGTTTGGTAGGAGGAGTGGCATCCACTTCCATAACAGCTTGCCTCTGGAAACCCTGTGAATCTGGAGAGAGGAAGAAAGGCACCCAAGCATCGAGGACTCTCCTTCATAGGGTCGCTATGAATCACCTGCGACTTGATGGCTGTCAGGAGCTGGTTAACCTGCAAAGCAGGATCAGCAACGCCTTGTAAAAACAGCTGGACCACCTATCTTGGCTTGACCATCTGTTCTACAATAAACAACTCCAGGAAGCAGTACACTAATAAATAAGGAGTGACCAAAGGTCTCAGATTTCTAGGAATGTGATACCTTCTTGTTTTACAATAGATATCATAGGATATCCCGGAAGATGTCTTTGTTTTGTGTTGAGGTCTGGGAATGTTTGATCTACCAGTCAACATATCTGACAGATAAAAGATAATGCAATTACCCCTGCAGGCATGTTCCTATTTTCTATAAAT
>NW_006399811.1:17286583-17287936 GCF_000299155.1 Elephantulus edwardii | reverse complement strand
AAAAGAAAGTATGTTGTTTGGTTTGGGGGTTTTTTGCTTTTCTTTACTTTTAGGTAATGCATTTTTATTTTGCAGTGGACTCTTTTGGCTAAAATTACATAAAAAAGGAGAAAGAATATACATGTTTAATGGAAAAGTAGATTCTGAACTTCCCTTTTTCACGAGAGCTTATGGAATGTGTATTTACTGACCATTCTGAGATACTATTTTTACTTAACCATTCTAGATACTTTTTTTTTATTTTGACAAGGGAAGTACTCTAAATTATTTTCCCCCAATATTTTTCCATTCATTATGTTTTATAAAATTAATCATTTAACTATGCCTACCATTACCCTGTCTTTCCAGATTTAGACCCCTCCTTTTACCTACCAAATTGTCTGACTTTATCATCTTCCCCCTGCCTATATTCATTTTTCTATTCCCACCCCCACCTTGAATCATCATACACATTTTACTAGTTATCTATTTCTACAATAATGGTCTTATGCAGTACTTGTCCTTATGAGACTTACTTAGTTCATGCAACATAATGTTTTCCAGTGTCTCCCACGTTATATAGTAATTTTCAAAATTGTTCCCCCTGAGTGCTGTATAGTATTCAATTGTGTGAATGTACAACAATTTCTCAATCCAATTGATTGTGGTTGGACATTTGGGCCGTTTCCATGTTCTTGCAACTATGAATAATGCTGCTATGAGCATTCATGCACAAATCTCTGTTCATGTCTCATGTGATTTCCTTTGGGTATATTCCTAACAGTGGAATAGCTGGGTCATATAGTAGAGAAATCTCAATGATTTCTGTGTATTGATCTTGTATCCTGCGACTCTACTAAATTGCTTTACTAGGCTTAACAAGTTTTGTGTTGAGTCTTTGGGATTCTCTGTGTGTGCTATCATATTGTCTGCATATAGTGACAGTTTTACCACTTCTTTGCAAATTTGATGCCTCTTATTTCCTCTTGTCTTACTGAACTAACAAATATTTCCAATACAATAATGAATAGAAGTGATGATAATGAACATCTTTGTCTGGTGCCTGTTGGCAAGAGTAAATTCTTTACTGTTTCTCCTTTGAGAATGATGTTTCTTGCTTTTGGTTTTGCATATATACTTGTCATCATATTGAGGAAATTTCCTTTTATTCTTATTTTATTGAGTGCTTTAATCAGGAAGGGGTGTTGGATTTTGTCAAAAGCCTTTTCTGAGTCAATTAATGGGATTATGTGATTCTTGTTCTTTGCTTTGTTAATGTGATCAATTACATGCATTGTTTTTCTTCTGTTGAACTATCCTTGTATGCCTGTTATGAATTCCACTGGGTCATGATGAATTTTTCTTTTGATGTGT
>NW_006399811.1:17257111-17281398 GCF_000299155.1 Elephantulus edwardii | reverse complement strand
GGGGCAGGCAGGGAGGTGAAATAGTCACCAGGGTGGGTCAACCAGTTGAGGGACCTCACTCAGACCTTAGCTGCCCAGGTGTGCTCACTTTTTGAGGACCCTGATCGAGTTCCCGCTGTCTGTCTCCCAGTCAGCAGTTCTCACTCAGTGGCCCTTACCCAGTGGCACTACCCAGTGCTCTCGTCCAGTGGCCCCTGCCTAGGAGGACCAGTCAAATTTCCGTAAAGCAGTACGGGTTTAAGATCCTGTGGTTCCTAAAACTATTTGTAGAACTAAAAAAGTTCTTTTTAGAATTCCTATTGTCCACGTCAAACAACAGACCCGCTGGGTCTTAGTGGGACTTAAGAGGATTCAGCCAATTTTCCCACTAAGCTTTCCCCTTTCAAATTGGTCTAGCAGCTTCTGGCTTTTGCTGATCCGGAGTGCACTCTGAAATGTGGACAGGAATGCAACCCAGGCTGATTTTGTACAGTTCCGACTCTAACCCATCAAAAGTTCTTATTCAAATTCCTACTGTCTCCATCATGCAACAAACCCACTGGGCCTTAGTGGAGCTTTAGAAAATTCAGCTACTTTCCCCCCAAAGGTTATCCCTTTCAAATGGGTCCCTCAGAAGCTCGCCTTGCAAATTCTGGCATTTGCCCATCTGCAGTGCAACTGAAAAGTGGTCTGGATTGCAACTGAGGCTATTAGCTCGTTCTGGGTCCACTCCAGCAGAAGTTCTGATTCAAATTTCTACTGTCCACATCACGCACAGACCCACTGGGTCTTTTTTAAAAAAAATATTTTTTATTTTATTATTTTTGTGTGCGTGTACTGTCAAATCAGATCTGACTGGTACAGAAGGAGATTGCCCCTCCTTCCCCGGGAGAGCATCTGGTGAATTCGAACCATGCACCTCTGGGATTGTAGTTGCAGCTTCTTGCCATTAGGCCACCAGAGCTCCCCCAGACCCACTGGGTCTTAGTGGAGCTTAAGCGAAATAAGCCAATTTCCCCACTAAGTTTTCTCCTTTCAAATGGGTCTCTTAGAAGCTCATCTAGTGGCTTCCGGCTTTTGCCGAGTCAGCGCGGCTTTGTTCCCACAGTTCCAATACTAATAGTTTCGACAAAAGTTATGATTCAATTCCTATTGTCCACGCCGCACCTCAGACCCTCCAGGTTTTAGTGGGCTCAAGAGAATTCAGCCGATTTCCCCACTAACCTTTTTCCTTTCAGGTGAGTCTCAATGCAGCTCAGCTCAGCTCGTGGATTCCAGCTTTTGCTGGGTCCGCGGTGGGACCACTGAGGGACCACTGCAGGGCAGGCAGGCAGGGCTCTGGTTTTTAAAGCTTCTAAAATAATGTATTAGCAAAAGTTCTGATTCAAAATCCTACTGTTCGCGTCATGCTGTGATGGTCAGTCTCTGTGGAGCGTAAAGTACTCTCTGGTATCCTCTCTACACAGGTTGCTATCCCTCTGGCTCTTCACTCTGTGCTCTCCATCTCCGCCATCCGAGAAAGTTGGGTTTTTTTTTTTTGCTTTGAGGAAACTTTTTACCTAGTTTTTATTTTTTCAACCCAATAGTACTTAAGTAGAGTATTATTTCGCTTCCACATCAGTGTTTCTTAATCTTTTATTATCTTGTTGTTAACTTCTAGATTTATGGCATTGTGGTATGAAAAGATACTTTGTAGTATTTCAAGATTTTTTAATTTATTGAGGCATGTTTTGTGTCCTAATATGCAGTCAGTCTTGGAGAAGGTACTGTGTACTTGAGAAGAAAAGCAAATTGAGTTTTATTTGGTAAAGTATCCTGAATAGATCCATGAAGTCAAGTTGGCTAATTTTATAGTTTAGTTTTTTTTGTATCTTTGTTGAGTTTCTTTTGAGTTGACCTGTCATTTGTTGAGAGTATTGTGTTAATGTCTACTACTGCTATTGTGGTGCAGTCTACTTTTTTCAACTATGTTAATCATTGCTTAACGTAGTTTGCAGGCCTATTATTTGGTCCATAGATGTTGACTGAGGTTGTATCTTCTTGATCTATTGTGCCGTTAGTCAATATATATTACCCTTCCTTACCTTTCATCCTGAAGTCTGTTTTATCAGAGATTAGTATTGTCACTCCTGCTTTTTTGTTGGTGCCATTTGCTTGGTATATTTTCCCTCACCCTCTGATTTCTATTCAATATTTTTGCCCATTTCTTAAATAGGTTTCTTGTAGGCAAAAGAGGGTGAGCTGTGCTTTGTTTTGTTTATCCATTCTGCTATTCTTTTTCTCTTAATTGGTGCATTTTAGCCATTCCTATTAAGTGTGATAATTGACAGGCCAAATTTTATTGTTGGCATTTTGGTGTGTTCTTTTTTCTATTGTTTCTAGTTACTATGCTCCATCAATTTCCTTTTGATGTCTCTGGGTGATGTTACTTCCCTTGGAATTTCTTGTAGAGTTGGTCTTGTTTTTACATCTCCTTACATTCGTGCTATTTTGCAAATGACCAAATTTCTCCTTCACATTTGACAGAAAAGTTTTGCAGGATACAGGATCCCAGGCTGCCAATTGTTTTCTTTCAGCCTTCTGCATATGCCCTCCCATTGTCTGCTTGCTTGCATACTTTTTGTTGAGAAGTCAGAGCTTAATTAAATTGGCTCTCATTTGTAGGTGACTCTTTGTTTTTCTCACACTGCTTTTAGTATTCTATCTCCATCTTTGATTTTGAAGAGTTTGCCTACAATATGTCCTGATATTTTTCTTTTTAAGTCTTGTCTGTTTGCAATTATCTAAGCTTCTTAAATATTTCCTCAATTTTCATGATACCTGGAAAATTTTCTTCTATTACCTCCTCCCCAGTTGTTTTGTTATGGGTTCCCCCCCCCAATTCTCCCACCCCCACTCCCACCTGCCTAATTCTGAAATTCTGATTACATGTATGTTGTTTGTTTGTTATTATCCCCACATGATTCTAATGTGTTTTTTTTTTCATTCTCTATTCATTTTCTCTGTGGTTTTTTCTTTTAGTACGTTCCCATTGAGGATCTTGTCTTTTAGCTCCATGATGGCCTATATCTTTTATTCTGCTTTCCTGTGCCTCCAGCATGTTGTGAAATTCTGTCATATTGGTCTCAAAATTCTGAATTGCATTTTCATATATTTCTGTTATTTCCAGTACTGTGTTGTTTATACCCTCTGGGTTTTTTTGGGATTTTAAATTCTTTCTCCCCTTTTTAAAATTGAGATTTTAATGAACATTTATAGAGAATGTGGATTTCCTTTCATTCATTGTTGCACATTTTTCTTCCTCCTCTCTCCAGTTCACTTTTTTCTTTGGGAAAAAAAATTATTTCATTGTTACACGGTCTCTGCCTGCTCCTAGTCCACTTTACTATGCAGCTCTTATTCTGGGCTTTTGTCATTCCAAAAATACCTAATCATATATTTCTTTTTATACAGTTCTCTCCCTCATTTGTTTCTATGCTGTGTACATTATTTATCCCTTCTTTTCTTAGTTTCCCCCAAGCCCCTGTCAATCCTGTTTTATAACAGTCGCAGCATAATGCCCTCCGTGGTCACCCATTTTGTATAATATTTCATGAGTTCATTGTTTTTCAGTGCTGCATAACATTCCATTGTATGGCTATGCCACAGCTTCTCTATCCATTCATTTGGACACTTGGGCTGTTTCCAAATCTTTGCTATTGTGAACAAAGCAACAATAAACATGGATGTGCATATATCTGCTTGGGTGGTAGTTCTGGTTTCTTTAGGGTATATTCCCAGTAGCAGAATTGCTAAATCAAATGGTATATCTATTTCCAATTTTTTGAGAAAGTGCCATACTGCCTTCCATAGTGGTTGCACCATTTACTCTCCTATCAACAATGAATAAGGCACAACCTCACTAGCATTTGTTGTTTGCTGTTCTGTTAAATTTTGTTATTCTCACTGGGGTGAGATGATATCTCATAGTTGTTTTGATTTGAATCTCTCTTAAACCTAGGGATTTTGAACATTTCTTCATGTGCTTGTTGGTCATCTGAATGTCTTCTTCGATGAAGTATTTGTTCATATCCTTTGCCCATTTTGCGATTGGGTTCTTTACCTTTATCTTTTGTGAAGCTTGAGTATTCTATAAATTCTAGATATAATTCCCTTATCAGACATGCCATTAGCAATTATTTTTCCCCCAGTTTGTGGCTTACCTTATAACCTGTTGGAGAAGGTTGTAGATGTGCATTGGGATTTGATTCTTAGAAGGTCCCATTCATCTATTTTATCCTCTCCTGGTTGTAGATTTTTTGTTTATGTTGTAGATTAGTGCTTCTAGGGTTCTTCCAAGCTTTTCTTTAATGAAATTTATAGTCCTTGGTTTTAGTCCTAGGTGCTGGATCCACTTTGAGTTAGGTTTTGTATATGGTGTGAGGTGTGGGTCATGTTTGAGTTTTCTGCTGACAGTTTTATAATTTTACCAACACCATTTGTTAAAAAGGCTGTTGTTTCCCCACATAACTTACTTTATCTCCTTGGACTGATTTCTGGATTCTCAATTCTATTCTACTGAGTTTTGTGTCTTTCATTGTACCAGTACCATGCTGTCTTGACCACCATAGCAGGGTAGTAGGATTTGAAATCAGGGAGTGAGATGTCTCCTACCTTGTTCCTCTTTTTAAGGAGTGCTTTGCTCATTTGGGGTCTGTTTCCATCCCAAATGAAATTTGAGATTACCTTTTCCATCTCATTGAAGAATGAAATTGGTATTTGTATTGGGATTGCATTGGACATGTAGATTGCCTTTGGGAGGATAGTCATGATTTAAAAATTCTTGTATCTCTTTATTTATGGTTTCAGTTCTTTCATCATTTGTGACTTTTTCAGTAACTGTTCATGTAAATCCACATCAATGTATTTCTTCTAGTTCCCTGTCTCTGGGGGGTATTGCATTTTTTATGGAAATATATATAACATATATTATATATTATTATTTATTATGTATGTATGTATTTCAGTTCTTTCTTCCATAATTTGTAACTTCTTCACTAAGTGTTCTTTAGTAGGTGTTCACATTGATGTATTTTTTCTGTCTCCCTATCTCTGGAGTATTTATTGCATCTGAAATCTGATCTGCTTTATTAGTGGAAGATTTCTTTTGCTTTTTTCCACAATGTTTAAAATTATCTGCTGTTGTCTTGACATTATGTGAAGTTTTTCTTGGTATCTGTAAGGCAGTTTCTGTTATGTCGGCATAGGTTGTTGACAGTTCTTTATCTTTAATATACTATTGATAAGTTTCTGACTTAAAGTGTTTCCTCCAAATTAAGTTTCCCAGTGGCAAATTTCTCTGCTGGTCATCTATGGACAGATCTGTTTTCCATTTCCTGTGGCAAGCTTCTTATCTGGCTGTCCTTTGAAGGCTAGGTAATTGGGTTCTTTCCCTTTGCCTAGTTGTAATGGTCCTGCTTTTTTCCTGTCCTACTAGTTGATGGTGGGGGAGACATAAGCAAACCCATAGGTAAGCAAAGTCTCAGGAATGCTGCTTACAGTATATTGCTTAGAGAAAAGGCCTAGAAAAATGACAAGGTCCCAAGAGTGCAGCTCCTAAGACTAGAATCTTTTCCTTCTCTTGATGGGCTGGTTGGGGTGACTATTCCTGCCTGAGGAAACAAAGGCTCAGGGAATCTTTCCAACAATACAGCTTCCATTTCTTGCTGCTAATGTCCAAACAACATAACTGCTTTTCCTTTTTCTGAAGCAGCTGTTTGGAAGACCACCTATTCCTTCCAAGCAGACAAAGCCTAAGGGTAGTGCCAATTTTTCAACAATGCAGTTTCTAGTTCTGCCTACCCAGTAATGTCCATAACTGCCAGAATTCTAGGGCTGGTTAAGGGGAGGTCTTTTTTATTTTTATTGTCAGTCTACCAGAGGCATAAAAAAATTATTAATTAGCATATTTGGAGATTATGACTTTTTTTTAGTTTTTCTTTCTACTTCATTTGTTTGTATTCTTTATTATTTGTTGATTTCTATATATTTAGAGTTAAATTTTCTGATTTTTGTTCTCTAGTTTCTAATTTTTAAATATAGTTTATGTTATTGATTATAATTTTTTTCTTTTCCTACTTCTGCCAGATATTTTTATGTTCTTTGGTGTCTTTCAAATGAATGAATAAAATATTTCCCATATCATTTATAATTGTTATCTACAGATTAGTCTAATGTGAGCCATTCCACGATTTTGAGGACTAAATTCTAAAGACCTGCTTTTCAATCTAAGTTCTTAACTTTATAATTTTTAGTTGGTGGTGTTGTATGTGCCAGTAAATATGCAAGGTATAGTGATCTTATGCACAATGACTCTGAAATCTAACCTATCCTGAGCCAATCTCACTGTCTTCAACATAGGTACCCCCATTACCCAAGTTACTGTATCAATCTAGCTCATCCAGGGTCTTCTCTTATATTGTTCCCTCCACCCTTCCAAAGATGATGTCCTTTTCCAAGGACTGATCTCACTGGCCACGTGCCCACAGTATGTGAGATGAAGCTTCAAAATCCTTGCCTCCAAGAAGCAGCCTGGTTTCACCCTCCCCAAGACAGA
Source organism: Elephantulus edwardii (assembly GCF_000299155.1). NCBI lineage: Eukaryota > Metazoa > Chordata > Mammalia > Macroscelidea > Macroscelididae > Elephantulus > Elephantulus edwardii. The sequence continues at coordinate 17,274,824 of NW_006399811.1, read as the reverse complement.
CCTGTTCGTTTTCTTACCAGTCCATGGTATGCTTAATACACTTCTCCAGCACCATAACTCAAAGGTATCAAATCTTCTTCTATCATCCTCAGTCGTTGTCCAACCTTGATTCATAGCAAGTAATTGTGATGACCATGGCCTGGATCAAATGAACATTAGTCTCTAGACTGACTCTGTTGCTCTTCAGGACTGTGGAGAAGTATCTGAAAGCAGTTTTCAGTGCTTTCACAGTGCAATTTGTCTTTTGATTTCCTGACTGTTAGAAATCTCTCCAGATACTGAAAACCAATGATGTCAGTCTAAAAATAACCAAACCTGAAACCCTGTTTTACATGCAAAATATCTATTGCCTTAATCATATTAGAAGATTGGGAACAGCTTATATAAATGTATATAAAGGGTTATTTGAATGATTTATACATACATCAACACATTTTCAAAAGGTATTTTATTTCATGAAAAAAATTTACATGAAAGAATGTAAAGACTATGATTGTTGCTTAAACATCTTGATTATAATTTTGTTTCATAATATATCCAAATGTAAATAGTGATTATCATTGAGTGATAGAATTATGGATGACTTTTCTTCACATTCTTACCTGGCATTTCTAAATTGTTCACATTGAATTTAAAGTTTGAAGGGGTTTGCGTTTTCATTAAATTTCAGATACACTCAGAACTGCCTAAATAATAATCTTTAGTTTCATAAACATACTCCTTCACGGTCAATGAATAAGTATTCTTTACTAATTTATTTTGGATTTTTATGGTTCTTTTTAGTGGTGGTGGTTGTTTTGGGGTTTGTTTGTGTTGTTTTGCTTTTTTCCTAGGGGTTTGCACTACTATCTTGAAAGTGGTAACTCTCTGGTGGTTCCAACCCATCTGCAGCACTGGAGGGAAAAGAGGCTTAAAGTCTTTGAAAACATGGTGGAAGGGCCAGCTATGAGCTGATTCTGATTCAGTAGTAATGAGTTTTAGTTTAATAAATTTTCTCCTTTGTTGTTCCATGCATAGGCATTATTTACTATTGAATATCCCATTGGCTGCCAAAAGAACAAACAAGTATCTCATGGAGGAGGTGCAAACAGAGTTCTCCTTTCATGTAAAGATGATGCAGCTTTTTTTCCTATACTTTGGGCATATTGTCAGAAGGGGTCAGTTCTTGGAAAAAGACATCATGCCGGGAAAGATAGAGGGGCAAGAAAAAGAGAGGAAGATTTTCAGCAGGATGGATTGACAAGTTATCCTAACAATAGACATGTTAGATATCAAAAGGATAGGGTAAGGTTGTAATCTATTGTTCATAGAATTTCTATAAACAGTAATTGACTCAAGGCATGTAACAACAATATACTGTAGCAAGCATTTTACCCATTTCTAAGCTAGTATTTGAATAATAACTTATATCCAGCTATGAATCTTTCTTTACATCAATCACCAATTTACTCTACCTAAAATAACTACCATCATAAATCTCATCATTCCTTTGTTTTGTTTTAAAGAAAATTTTTACCTAATATATAAGTCCACAACAACAATGAAGCATGTATTTTAATTTTGGGAAGAGCTTTTTAAAAAAAATTTTAATGAAACTTTAGAGACTTAGGATTTCCATTAATTCATTGTTGCGCTTATCTCTCTGTCCACCCCCAATTCACTCCTCTCTTTAAAAAGTAAAAGAAAAATTATTTGTTATACAATCCCTCCCCCCAAGTCCACTCCACTGTGCAGCCTTCATTTCGGACTCCTGTCATGACAATATTATATAATGATATAATCCCTTTTAAACAGTTCTCCCTCTTATCTGTTTGAACGCAGTATATATTATTTACCCCCTCTTTCTCAGTCTTCCCTCAAAGCCATGTCAGTACTATTTTACAACAGTGGCACTATGCAATATTTTTCCATTTGTGACTGAGATATTTCACTCAGCATAATGTCCTTCAGAGTCACCCATTTTTCAATGCAGTATTCCATTGTGTGGATATACCAGAGCTTCTCTATCCATTTGTTTTTTTGATGGACACTTGGGTTGTTTCCAACTCTGTTATTGTGAACAAAGCAGCAATAAATATGGGTGTGCATATATCTGTTTGGGTGGAAGTTATGATTTCTTTAGGGTATATTCCCAGTAGTGGAATTGCTGGTTTAAACGGTATTTCTATTTGCAACGTTTTGAGAAAGCACCATACAGCCTTCCATAATGGTTGCACCATTTTACACCCCCATCAACAATGAATAAGGGTTCCAGTTTCTCCACAACCTTGTCAGCATTTCTTGTTTGTTGTTCTGTTAAATTTTGCTATTGTTATTGGGGTAAGATGATATCTCATAGTTTTTTTAGTTTTTCTTATTTTACTGGTACCATGCTGTATTTTATCTTCTGGAACTATCCTCCCCCCCCCCCGCCTCCCCAGTTGAAGTAGACCATGATAGCATTCTTTAAAGTTATCCCATGATGTGACTATATTGCTGTTTATTCTGTATTTTTAAGCTGTTTCTAGGTTTTGCTCCTCTAAATGATTGTTCTCTGATCATTTCTTGTACATGTCTCTAAGTGTTCAAGTGTAACAATTTCCCTTAGATATAAACACAGGGGTAGAATTGCTTGTCATAGAGCATGTAAAAGTTTAAAACATAAAATTGACACAATTCCAAATGCCTTCCAAATGATTCATATTATGGTTGCTAAATTTGCCTAATCCCTTCAAAAGTTTGTTCCACCTGCAAACATTTCTACTGTGGGGATGTTTGTTGTATTCATTTGTGTGTTAAGTAATTATTTGTTTGAGGAGAAGCTTAGCTAGATGTCAGACAATTTGACAAGCATGTCCACTGGTTAGTTGTGACTCGAGGGCTACTGCTTCTCACTCTCACCTCCTACAAACATCTCTGTCTGGAATTTTAGCAATTATTTCTGTGGGGAATTCCTGATGCACTTACATATAGGCAGGCAGAATTGTCCAGCAATTCTCATGTAGATGACTTTCAAGACAAGTTACTTCTAAGAGTCATTTAAAATGTTATTTAAAATCTAAATTTAAGGGTATCTGTCATTGAGATTCTACAGTTAGCATTGTCCGCAAGCTATTTGCATTCAATCAAAGCCCTTACCCTACCTCAAAAAAGCATAACAAAATAGAAATAAACCAACCAACATTGTGTCAAACTACATTTTAAAGTAGTTGCATCAATATATATTGTTACCTGTACTGTATTGATGATCCTATGCACCAGTATTTCTTACCAGTATTTTGTATTATCAGACATAATATTTTTTATTCAAAAGAATATTGTTAAAAACCAAATAAACTGCAAAACCAAAACTGCCTCATTCTTTCCCTTAAATTGTGGGAAAGATCTGGGGAACAGGAGGAGCTTTAAAAAATCTTCTAGTACCAAACAGCTTCTCATAATAATGAAGTGTAAACAGTGCCAGGGTATGAGAAGATAGTGAAACTGCAGAGTTTTGTGTCAGGAGAACTCTCCAGTAGATGGTGAAATTATACTGCAGAACTGAATTAAGTCCCTATTTTTTGCTACCCCCCAGCTCCCTTTCTCTCTTTCTCCTTTCCTACTGAAATACAAAATTCTGGACACATTTTTATTTTCTGCAGTGAGAAAGGTTCCTCTCTCTAGAAGCTTCAGAAAACAAATCTGCTTAGCTAATATTTCCCCCTTACCACAGGATAAAAATCTACCAAACTAAAAAAAAAAAGAAAATCATTGCCATGGAATCAGTTCTGACCCACAGTGACCCCATAGGACAGAAAAGAACTGCCCTATAGAGTTTCTAAGGCTGTAAATCTTTTCAGAAGCAAACTACCTTATCTTTTTCCACGGATGTAGATTCAAACTGTTGATCTTCTGGTTAGTAGTCCAATGTTTAATCTATTGTTCCACCAGAGCTCTTAAGACCTTGTTGTTGTTGTTGTCGTTGTTGTTATGGTGACACATAGATACCCTACAACAACCCTAAATCCTGCTCTATCCCTTGCCAATCTTATTATCTCCAACACACCTATCCCCTTTACCCCAGTGACTGAATCAATCCATCTCAGAGGTTCTTCCTTCCTGCGCTGTCCCTCCACCCTACCAAACATGATGTCGTTCTCTAAGGTTTGGTCCCTCCTTGCAACATGTCCAAAGTATTTCAGATGAAGCTTCAGAATCCTTGCCTCCAAGGAGCAGGTTGGCTTCACCCTCACCAGGGTAAACTTGTTTCTTCTCCTAGCAGTCCGTGGTATATTCAACACTCTTCTCCAGCACCAGAGCTCAAAGGCATCAATTTTCCTTCTGTCACCCCTAGTCATTGTCCAGCTCTCTGGTGCATAGCAAGTAATTGCAAAGACCATGGCCTGTATCAGGTGCATCTTAGTCTCCGGACTGACATCATTGCTCTTCAGTACTCTGGAGAGATCCCTAACAGGTGACTTTTTCAAGGCAATTCATCTCTTGATTTCCTGGCTGCTAGTACCAAGAATATTGATTGTGGAGCTAAGCAAACTAAAACTGTTAACAATCGCTATCTCGTCACCATCTATCATGATATTGGCAATTGGCCCAGTGTTGAGAATCTTTGTTTTCTTAATGCTGAGCTTCAATCCATATTGAAGGCTGCAGTCCTTGATCTTCTGCAGCAAGGGCTTCAGGTCCTCCTCAGTTTCAGCAAGCAGGGTTGTGTCATCTGCATAACACAGGTTGTGGATGAATCTTCCTCCAATCCGGATGACACACTTCTCTTCATAGAACCCAGTTCCCCCAGGTAATCTGTTCCACATACAGATGGAAAAGATATGGAGATAGACCCTCTAGTTACACTAAATGAGGTAATGGGTACCCTACACAAGGACTCCCAAATGATTCACAATACATTTGCTAGATTTGCCTAATCTCTTCAGAAGTTTGTTTGTTCCACCTAAAACATTTCTACTGTAAAAATGTTGTTTGTGAAGAAATTGAGAGCCACGAAAATTGGAAAATCAATTATATTAGCAGTACTTTTTTGTTTCTCCTTCATTTTTGAGCTTGACTTTCTATAACTTCACAGTAGCCTGGAACATGGTTCAGAATAGCAGATGGACATGCAGATGTATAGTTTTTAAAAGTTAACCTTTAATTGTGGTTTGAGTGAAAGTTTGCACAACAAATTGGTTTTAAATTTAACAATTCATACACAATGAGTTTTATATTGTAGTTTCAAACTGTTTTTCAGTAGTTGCATCAATATATATTCTTACCTGCAGAATCTGTCCATCCATATCCTTAAGCAGTATGACTTCCTCCATGTGCTTCCCATTCCCAGTTACTCGTTTCCTACCCTTTCCTGCCTTCTAGGCTTTATCCTCAGGCAAATGCTGCCATTTTGATCCTGTGGGTTGAATGGTTTAAGGAGTACCTGTCTTACTGTTGTTATTGATTACCTTCTAGGCCTGTCTGTTGTTTGACTGAAAGTTGAGTTACAAATGGTGATTTTATTTCCAGGCTTGAAGGGTAACTAAAGACCATGGTCTCAAGGGTTCTACTACCCTTTGTCAGATCAGTAAGCCTGGTCCATTTTTTATTTTGTGTTTTATGTTCCTTCTCTCTCTGGAAGCTTCTATTGTAATCCTGTTCAGAGTAGTCTGCAGTGGTAAGCACGCATCACCTAGTTCTCCTCTGGTCCCTGGGTTATGAAGACTGAAGTTGCTGGCATCCCTTCATCCTTTGCACTAATCATCTTTGATTTTTTTGCACTCTCTCTTCTTCCAGATGGAGAGAGACCAATAATTGTGTTTTTAAATGTCATATTGATTTACATTTTGCCCTTTGGTTTTCAAGGCCTCAAACCTGTTCCTGAGATGGTTTTGAAATTGGAGTGAGATAGACTTAAGATCGGATTTTGGTTCCTGTGGATTTGATTCATTTTCTTCAACTTCAGCTTGAACTTGCATATGAGTAGTTGGTGGTCTGCTCCACAATCAGCTCCTGGCCTGGTTTTCACAGCTGATATTGAGCTTCTCCAGTGATTCTTTCCACAGATGTAATCTATTTGATTCCTATGCATACCGTCATGTGAAACCCATGTGTATAGCCTGCATTTGTGTTTCTTATAACAGGTATTTGCAATGTATAAATCACTGAATGTGCAGAATTCTATCATTCTATCTCCAGCCTCATTTCTGTCACCAAGTCCATGTTTTCCAGCTTCTGATCCTTTTTCCCTGTTCCCAACTTTTGCATTCCTGTCACCCATTATTATCAATGCATCTTGATTGCATGTTCAATCAATTTCTGACTGAAAATGTTGGTAGAAATCTTCTGTTTCCTTCTCTTTGGCTCTAGTTGTTGGTGCATATATAAGGATACTTTGGGCAGAATGTTGAATGATCCAAGAAGCATTAAAAGAAGATGGAAAGAGTATACAGAGTTACTGTATCAGAAGGAATTGCCTTACACAGAAAAATTTCATGAAAAAATGTATGAGCAAGAGCCTGTGGCGATGAAGAAAGAAGTTTAAGTTGCTCTGAAAGAAATGGCAAAAAACAAGGCTCCAGGAGTTGACGGCATACCAATTGACATATTTCAACAGACAGACACTGCCCTGGATGTGCTCACTAAGTTGTGCCACATAATCTGGAGGACAGCTACCTAGCCAACTGACTGGAAGAGATCGATATTTGTTCCCATCCCAAAGAAAGGTGACCTCGCAGAGTGCAGAAATTATCAAACAGTATCATTTATATCACAGGCAAGCAAGATTCTGCTGAAAATTATTAAAAAATTACTGGAGCAACATGTCCACAGCGAACTGCTAGATGTGCAAGCTGGGTTTATATGAGGCCATGGTACTAGGGTATTACAGGTAATGTTAGATGGATTTTGGCAAAAAGCAGAGAGTATCAGATGAATGTCAATCTGTGTTTCATTGACTATGCAAAGGCTTTTGACTGTGTGAATAATCACAAAAATTATTGCTGAATCTGAGAAGAATGAGAATCCCAGAACATGTGATTACGCTTATGCTAAAGCTATACTTGAACCAAGAGGCAGTCATCAGAACCAAGAGGCAGTCATCAGAACAGAGCAAGGAGACATTGCATGGTTCAAAATCGGGAAGGGTGTCAGCCAGGGATGTATTCTTTCTCCATACCATTTCAATCTGTATGCAAAACACATCATCCGGGATGCTGGGCTGTATGAGGAGGAATGTGGCATCAGGATTGGAGGAAAATTCATCCACAACCTGTGTTATGCAGATGACACAACCTTGCTTACTGAAACAGAGGAGGACCTGAAGTACTTGCTGCAGAAGGTTAAGGACTGCAGCCTTCAATATGGATTGAAGCTCAACATCAAGAAAACAAAGATTCTCACCACTGGGCCATTTGGCAGCACCATTATGGATGGTGAAGAGATCGAGATTGTTAACAGTTTGAGTTTGCTTGTTTCCACAATCAATACTCTTGGTACCAGTAGCCAGAAAATCAAGAGATGAATTGCATTGGGAAAGTCATCTGTCAGGGACCTCTCCAGAGTACTGAAGAGCAACAACATAAGGCTGGAGACTAAGGTGCGCCTGATCCAAGCCATAGTCTTCACAGTTGTTGTTGTACGAATGGAACAAGGGAACACTGGATGGTTTGAAATAAAAATTTAAAAAAGAGTGTGTCAGAGATGTTTTCTTTCTCCACACCTTTTCAGTTTACATGTAGAAGAGATAATTTGGGAGGCTGGACTTTATGAAGAATAATGCAGTGTCAGAATAGGAGGAAGACTCATCAACAACCTGCATTATGCAGCTAACACATCCTTACTTGTCAAATCTAAGGATGACTTGAAGTGTTTGCTGCAGAACATCAAAGACTGCAGTATTCAATATGGATTGAAGCTTAAAATCAGAAAGACAAAGATTATCATCACTGGGCCAATTGGTAGCACCATGATAGATGGAAAAGAGAGTGATGAATTGCTTTAGGAAAGTCTGCTGTTATAGACCTCCCCTGAGTGCTAAAGTGATCCATCTAGAAACTAAGGTGTGCTTGATCAAGGCACTGGTCTTCTCAATTACATGATATGGATCAGAGAACTGGAAAATGACTAAAGATGAGAGATGAATAATTGATGCCTTTGAGTTGTCCTGCTGGTGAAGAGTACTGAACATACTATGGACCACCAAGAGAACAAGTCTGTCTTAGAGATGGTGAAGCCAGATTACTCCTTGGAGGCAAGGATTTTAAAGCCCCATTTCACATACTTTGGACATGTTGCCAGGAGGAAGGGACCAATTCTTGAAGAAGGACATTATGCTCGGAATTGTGGAGTGTCAGCACAGGAGACGAAGACCCTTGATGAGATGAATTGACACAGTGATGTGGCAAATGGGGGTAGGTGTGTATGAGAGAGTAAGATTGGCTTAAGATAGGCATCTTAACATCTCAGAGTTATTGTGTATAGGGTCACGATGTTTGTTATACCCTTTTAGTCTTGCATTGATTTTTAAAATTCTTATATATCTTTCCTAGTGGTTTTATTTCTGTCTTCTATCATTTTTAACTTCTTCAGTATCAATTCTTGGAACTCTATAAAAATGAATTTGTTTCAGCCTTCCTGCCTCTGGGGTGTTCACTGGGTTCTCATCTGGTCAAGTATTTTAGGAGAGGGCATTTGATTTTTCATAGTGTTTAAACCTGACTCTGTTTCCTTGATGTCATGTAGGTTTATTCTTGATATGTATGAAGTAGTTTCTGTAGAGTGGTGAGAGTAATTCCCACCTCAGTGTTATTTTCTCAGCAGGCCTCAGTTGCATCAGCAGGGCTTCAGTGTGAGACCTGCCACTGGCAAGCTCTTGGACCAGGGCATAAAGTGCAAGCTCAGCAGCAAAGGCAGCAGGTAGACTTTGGGAAGGGGAACCTGTGACTTCTGATCTTCTGGGTCTGGGTCAATGGTCAAGGAATAAACTCACCAGCTGGGACAGAAGCAATCTGCAGGCTTCCATTGAAGGTCTGTGACCCATGCACTTCTGTACTAGGATTGCAAAGGATTTTTGTTTTCTTGATGTTCAGATGTAATCCATATTAAAGACTGTAGTCTGATCTTCCACAGTAAGTAAGCGCTCCAAATCTTCACTTTCTGCAAATTGGATTGATAATGAGGTTCCCTCCAATTCTAGTGGCAAATTGTTCTTTATATAGTCCACCTTCTCAAATTATTTGCTCAGCATGCAAATTGAATAGGTATGGGTAGAGGGAGGCAGGTTTGAAGGAAATGGGAAAGATCCAGTATGAAAAACAATATACATGAACTTTGTAAATAAACCAGTATTAAAAAATATATTGTCAAAAAAAATATTGTCTCTTAATTAGTGATATTCTCTCTCCTTTCCTCCAATTCATGGTAAATATCAAAGACTGTTTATGTAAACTTAACGTTTTTATAGTAGCAGGGTTCATACAATCTATATTCTTCTTTGGTTGGTTTATTTCACTTAGCATAATGTCCAGATTTATCTATGTTATAAGTTATTTCTCAGACTCTTCATTGTTCTTTAGCATTCCATAGTGTTGAATTGTTGAATGCACCATAATTTGTTTATCCATTCATTTATTGATGGGTACTTGAGTTGCTTCCATGTTTTTGATATTGTGAATAATGCTGCAATGAACATGAGTGTGTGTGTGTGTGTGTGTGTGTGTGTGTGTGTGTTTGATGTGTATTTCTATCTTAGCTTTTTAGCTTTCGTTTGTTTAGGACACACACCTGTCAGTGGTATTACTGGGTATTAGTGGATCAAACGATGTTTTTATTACATACCATTTTCCATAGTGATTTTACATTCTCACCAACAATGTAAGAGAGTTCCAATCTCTATACACTCTTGGAAATGTTTATTGTTTTTATCTTACTGAACTTTGCTGTTGGTGCTGGAGTGAGATGGTATTTTATTATTGATTTGTTTTTCTTTCATGGCTAATGATCACAAACATTTCTTCCTATGTTTGCTGGCTTCCCACTTCCTGGGAGTGCCTATTTTTATCCTCTGTCAATTTTTAAATTGTATTGTTTGTGTTCTTATTGTTTAAGCTGAAGTCTTCTATAAATTTCAGAGATGAGTCCTTTGTCAGATATATCATTAGCAAATATTTCTCCCAAGCTGTAGTTTATCTTTTTACACTTTAAGTTATTTCTTCTTGTTTTCTTACTCAGTTTCTGAGTTGTGGGGTTTTTTTATATTTATACCTTCATTGTCATAGACTCAGAACTAATAGCTAACTGCCGGTAGATTTCCAGAGGCTGTAAATCACATTGGAAGAGATTGCTCATATTTCTTTTGTGGAATCACTGGCAGATTTGAGCTGCCAGAGAGGTGCCATGTTTGTGTTAGCAGTGCAGCTCCCTACCCAGTAGGCCACTAGAGCTCATGGGTCACTTAATCTAAGGACTTGTAGACTATTTCATTGCTAAGCGCAAGGCCACATGGCTCCAGTGGATCAAATTAACAAGCAATTCTGCACAGAAAAATTATTTATAGACTTGGAAACCTAATGTAAACTTTCATTTTATTCCTTCTCCTTGTTAGATAACTTTTAATCTTTCAATTCAAGATTCCCTTTTGTTTTGTTGAGTTTTTATGATGATATTTCTTGATGATTTGAGGGGGAAATCTATCTTAATTGAGGTTCATTGAGATTTTTTTTTAAATAAAAACTACAAACTTTTATTTTATAATGGTTTCCTTACAAAGTTTGTATACATTGTTTTTCACACTATCCTTCATTCACATTTTCAATCCTTTCATTGACCTTCTTGACTGCGTATCTTCTCAACTTTCACAGCACTAGGGAAGTTTCCTTGGGATAATTCTCACCCAATCCTAGCCCAAGCACTCGGTTAGATGCCTATCAATCTTTGAATATTCCTTGCCAGCATTGACCCTGATGGCATGTGTCATTTGCTATTTAGCATCATGCATTTCCCAACCTCCAACAGTTAAGATACAACATATTAACATATCAACTTATTATGTGGATGGATCAATAGGAGAAAAATAAGTAAAAATTGAAATGAGTGAATTAATGAAATCAATTCGAATTGCCTTTGTTGTTGTTGTTGTTGTTGTTGTTGTTGTGTACCATCGAGTTGAAACCAACCCATAGCAGACCCTCTGGCAGGTTTTCAGAGACAGTTTATTGCATGGGAGGAGATCGCTCGTCCTTCTCCCAGCCTTTATAAGAGTGGATTTCTGAGTCCCAGTAAGGAATGTAGAGATAAGCTAAGATTTTTCCCTTGTGCAGTGTCTCAGCAAGTTGAAACAAAGATTGTTCTATATAAATCTATCATTCTGCTCTTGCTTAGTAATTGTTCAAGTGTTTAATTTAGGAAATTTGTGTTACTTTCGTGTTTCTTAATTTTAACTAGATGAGTTCGGTTGACATGAAGATCTCTGGTTGGAATAGGATTCTGTCAGTGAAGTGACAAGTGTATCTGAAGTACTGCAATTCAGCATGACACTAAGACACAACACATGCCCAGTTCTGTCATGTCTCTGATTAGCACATGTGGAACCACAAGAATCACCAGGATGATAATTTACTTTGCTCTGTGATTCCTCTGTTGGCACATTTATTTCAGCTCTTCTGGCAAAGTTGGAGACTTGCTCTACTAATCCGTGATGACACTATTTTCTAATTAGGTATCTTGACACAGCAGGCATTCTAGTCTTGAACATTTTTTTTTTGTTTCTTAATGTGCCAGCAAGCTGTTGGGCTTTTAGCAGCCTAATCTTTCAGAAACATTGTCTGAAGTGTCAAATGAGATAGCAGACATGAAACACCACACACAGTGCGTGGCACCTGAGCAGACCTGCAGAAACGTTCAGTACACACCCTGTGTAGTCTCTGCCTTTTATAGTCCAGTGCCTCCATTTAACCTTAGAGACCAAACAGTATATTGATCTTCCTAAGGATCATGATAGATGGTGAAGAGATTAAGATTCTTAACAGCTTTAATTTGCTTGACTCCACAATTAACATTCTTGGTAGCATCAACCAGGAAATTATAAGAATTGCATTGGGAAAGTCTGCTGCCAGGGACCTCTCCAGAGTAATGAAGAGCAATGATGTCAGTCTGAAGACTAAAGTGCACTTGATACAGGCCATTGTTACTGTAATCACTTGCTATGCATCAGAAAACTGGACGATGACTAGGGATAATAGAAGGAGAATTGATGCCTTTGAGTAGTGATGCTGGAGAAGAGTACTCAATATACCATGGACTACTAGGAGAACAAACAGGTTTGTCCTAGAGAGCATGAAGGCAGGCTGTTCCTTGGAGGCAAGGATTCTAAAGCTCTCTGTCTGACATACTTCAGGCAGGTTGAAGGCGGGACTAGTTTTTGGAGACGGATATCATGTTTGGGAGGGTGGAGGGACAGCACAAGAGTGGAAGACCCTCAGTGAGTTGCATTGATTCAGTGACTGGGGTAATGAGGGTCGATGTGTCTGAGACAATATTAAGTTGGCACGGAATAGAGCAGGGTTCAGAGGTTCAGAGCTGTTGTATATAGGATCACAATGAGTTGCAAGTAACTCGACAGCACATAACAACAACAACAAAGATTAAATCTTTGTTAATCTCAGAAGTTGTTGTTATGTACCATCAAGTCAGAACAAACTCATAGTTGTCCCTCCAGTATGTTTCAGACGCTATAATCACACAGAAAGAGACTGTCCATCTATCTTTTGTGGAACAACTAGTGGATTTGAACTGTATGCTTTTGGGTTGGCCGCACATTCTCGTTCCTACAAGCAAATATATTGTTTACATTAAAATGGTCAAATGTATTGAATGTGTTGTTTTTTATATGCCAGGTATACATTTTGAAATGAATAGAAATGAAAAATCTCTTCTTTCATCTTCATAGTAGCCCTATCAGTTTGATATCTGCTCCTTTAGAGGAATAAACATTAGCTTTGGAGTCAAGTACCTTGATTGGGTTTATGGAGTAAGTAAGTGGGAAAGGTGGAAAAGAATCAATATGTATTCCTTTCTAAAAGTCATCCCTAACCATCGCATTGTACTGCCTTTGACAAAAAGGCTCCAAGGGGCCAATAACTAACTCTCTAGAGTATTATGTAGAACATTAAGATGGATTAGCCTCAGCCCTGTCCTAATGGTATTATTCTGGATAGAGCACAAATATGAGAGTGTGCCCAGGTAGAACTGCCAGCACTCCCTGATCTGGAGAGATTCCACTTCCACAGCCACAAAGTCTAGCCTGCCTTCCTAGGTTTTGGACTCTCCAGCTGCAATGTGGTGAATGAACTTTTTAAGGCCAATGCACAGCACAGCTCCCTTCCTGCAAGCCCCAACCCTTCAGCTCCATGCCCAATTTCAGCCAAGAGTGAATTGAACAGCAGGTGCGCCTGCCGCCCATGGGTTCTGGGAGCCCATTGTCTAATTTTGCTTGGGCCTGGCCTGCTTCCCTTTTAGTCCTGGGCATGTGGGCAGAGTACGAGCTAATTGGCAGGGCTGCTCCAAGTACTCAAGAACACTTCCACTGCCTGTTCACCAGCGGGAGGGCCATGTTCCCAGGTTGTGCTCTGACATTTTCTGGGGCCTGTGAGGTGGGGCCACCTGCTTGATGGAGGGTAAACAAGGCCTAACAGCCTGGCAGGGAGGACCTCTGAGAGAGACAGATGCTGCTGAAATCCAGCTGCCTGATGTGTTTTGTCAGCAAGTAGGAGGCTAGATGTGGAATCAGGGAAGAGTCCCTGAAGGAACCGAAGAGAGCTTGACCTTCAGAGTTGTGCAGGAATGCTATCAAGAATGTTGGCACTGTCAGGTGGGGCCAATTCCATTTCCACTCTGTCCAGGTTTCTGAGGGGCAACAGGAATGAAGAGGCAGCAGCAAGTACCCCTCTCTCAAGAAGACAAAAATGAGGATGAGTCTTCTGACTTTTGGTGCTGCTGTGCTTCACCTGTATATAAAGATTCTAGACCTAGACAAAGAATTTTCCCACAGGGGAGCTAGCCCTGGTAGACAAGAAACAGTTTTGCAGAGACGTACAGACTTTGCAATCAAATGCAGCTGTGTTCAGTCTCAGCTCTACCCTAAACAGCATGGCTCTGAATGTACTTTTACTCATTTGTACAGAAAAAGTCAGTATCATTGTACTATAAAGTCTTTCTCTCAGGATGTCTTTTAATGCTCCCAACAAATCTTTAAGGACAAGATCTTTCTTTTTTTTTAATGCAGTAAAATACAGACAGCACATACTTTGTTATGTTCTTTCTTTATTTCTAACTTTTACTTATGATTTGAGTGGAAATTTACACAGTGAATTGGTTTTCCATTGACACTGATACAAAATGTATCACACAATGTAATAGAACTATTCCCACTTCTTCCCTGTGTTTCCCCATTTCTATTCATCCTTTTTTCCTATCCATTTCTGTCTTCTGAGCATTAACCCTGGGCAAGTGCTTCCCTTTTGAACATGTGTGGTTGATGGTTCTGAGGAGTACGTTTTTCTCAGATGTTATACATCTGACTAATGTTTGACTGCAAAATGGTTTCATTTCTAGACTTGAATGGTGACCAAGAGTCATGGCATTAGAGATTGTGTAAGTCTATCAGACCAGTAAGTCTGATGATGATTTCTTACTTTCTTTTTTTTAAAATACTGGTTTACTTAAAAAATTTGTATGCATTATTTGTTTGTTTGTTTGTGTTTTTACGCTGGATCTTTCCCATTTCTTTACCCATCCCTCCCTCCCCCAATCAAACTGTGCAACCCTAAAGGGTATGTCTTTAAAACTCTATAGGGCTTTTGGGCCTGCGACCCTCAAGCCAAATTTAATAATTTTAGTATGAACATTCTTTAAGTGGTACACCAGTCATTTGTCTGTTAGCTGTACTGAATAACTTGGAGTTGCTGTGATGCTGAACACTGTGCAATAGACGTGTCAAGAACCATAATGATTGCCCACCATGGGCAGTGTTTTGGAGGAATTTCCAGTTTGATTAAATTTTGGAAACAGGAGTGGCATCCACTTCTTAACGCAGATGCTTTTGGAAACTCTATAAACTTTATAATCATACAGAAATTACGTTAATTAGAGAATGGAGTTCAGGTCTTTTGACTCATAGGATTGCTATGAGTAGTATTCGACTTGATGACTCTTAACCACTGCTAAGTGAGACTAGTGTTAAATTTGAAGGAACATTCTTCTACTTTGTACATCACTCTTCATCAATTTGCAGTACTGAGGTAATTTGGATTTGCTGTGATGCTGAACCTTGTGCCATTGGGGTATCAAATGACATAATGATCTCCCAGTGTTTGGTGGAGCTCCCAGTTGTAAATTAGGTTTGGAAGCAGAAGTGGCATCCACTTCCTAAACCACATGCCTATGGAAACTCTATGAACTTGGAGAAATTATGATAGTTATGGAAAGGCATTAGGTCTTTTATTTAGAGAGTCACTACGAGTTGTACTTGACTCAATGGCAGTCAACAATAACAACAACATGATTAACACTACCCCCCATCTCACCCCTCTTGTACCATCCTTCCTGCCTTTGAATCCTCATACATATTCTACAATAATTGTTTCATACAATATTTGTCCTTATGGGACTGAATTATTTCACTTAGCATAATGCTCTCCAGTCCTTCCCAAGTTAGGTAGTAACTTCAAAATCATTGCTCCTGCATTCTGTGTAGTATTCTATTGTGTGGTTGTACCATAATTTTTCAATCCATTCACTTGTAGGTGGATATTTGGGCTGTTTCCATGTTTTTGCAAAGGTGCTATGGATATTGATGTACAAGTCTCCATTTGTGCCCCAGTTCTCATTTTCTCAGAGTATATTTCTAGCAGTGGAATAGCTGGGTCATATGGAATTTCTATGTTCAGCTTTTTGAGGAAACACCAAACTGTCTTCCAGAGTGGTTTGTACCATTTTACAATTCCACCAACAATGTGTAAGAGTTCCCATCTTGCCAAAAATCCTCTCCAACATTTATTACTTGCTGTCCTGTTAAACTTTGCCACTGCTACTGGAGTGTAATGGTATCTCATTGTGGCTTTGATATGCATTTTTCTTATTGGTAGTGATTTTGAGCATTTCTTAATGTGTCTTTTGGCCATTTGAATATCTTCCTCTGTAAAAAGTCTTTCCATGTCTTGTCCATTTTGTAATTATTTTATCAGTTTTGTTTGTTTTGTTTTCTGGAAGCCCAGAAATATTCTGTAAATTTTTGTTATGAGACCCTTGTCTGACGTGGTATTGCCAAATGTTTGTTCCCAGTTGTTAGTCTTTCTTTTTACCCTGTTGAAAAAAGTTTTTGATGAGCACAAAGATTTCATCTTTAGAAGGTGACATTCATTAATTTCATCCTCTTCAGTTTGTGCATTTCTGGCTGTATTTGGCAGTTTCTTTATACCATAGACTAGGTCTTCAAAGCTTGATCCCAATTTGTCTCTTAAGAAATTTATGGTTTTTGGCTTTACTCCCAGGTCACTGATCCACCTTGAGTTGATTTTTGTGTATGGTGTGAGATGTGAATCCTGCTTCAGCTTTCTGCAGGTAGCAGTCCAGTTTTGCTGACACCATTTCTTGAAAAGGTTCTAATTTTCCCATTTGATAGGTTTTATTTCCTTGTCAAATATCAGTTGACAGTAGATAGATGAGTCCATTTCTTGGTTCTCAATTCTGTTCCATTGGTCTATGTGCTTGTCATTGTACCAGTGCCATGCTGTTTTGGTTACTACCACTGTGCAGTAGGAGGTTTTGAGATCAGGGAGTGCTATGCCCTTCCACTTCAATTTTGGTGTCCAGAAGTGTTTTGCTTATTTGAAGTCTCTTTCCTCTCCAATAATCTTGAAAATTTCCCCTTTGATCTCCTTGAAAAATGAATTTGGTGTCTATGTAGATTGCATTGAACATGTAGATTGCTTCTGGTACATTTGTCATTTTCACAGTATTGAATCTTCCTATCCATGAAGATGGTACTTTTCCCCCCCTATTTATTTAGGTCTTTTATTGTGTTTTGCAGAAATGTTCTGTAGTTTTCTTGGTATAGGTCTTTTGTATCTCTAGTTAGGTCCACTCCCAAGTATCTCAATTTTGTGGTTGGCTATTGTAAATAGTATTGCTTTCTTGGTTTCCTTCTCTGAGTTCTCTTTTTTATGGTAGAGGAATCCCACCGGTTTTTGGAAATTGATCTTATATCTTGCCGCTCTACTAAATTGTTCTACTAGCACTAACAGTTTTGGGGTTTTTTTGGTTTTGGGTTTTTTTTTTGTTGAGTCCTTGAGGTTTTCTGTGCACTCTATTATAACATCTACAATATAGCAATAGTTTAACCATCTTTTTTTCTGATCTAGATATCTTTTATTTCCTTCTCTTGTCATAGTGTTCTAGCAAGCACTTCGAGTACAATATTGAATAGAAGTGGTGAAAGTGGGCATCCTTGTCTGTACCCTGTTCATAAGGAAAATACTTTTAGTCTTTCTCCATCAAGAATGGTATTGGCTCTTGGTTTTGCATATATACATTTCACTATATTGAGGAAATTCCCTTCCATTCCAATTTTGTTGAGTGTCCTTAGTAGGAAAGGATGCTGGGTTTTGTCAAATGCCTTTTCTGCATCAATTGCTAGGCTCATATGGTTCTTATATTATTTGCTTTGTTAGTATGGTGGATTACGTTGGGTTTTTTGGTT
>NW_006399811.1:17255744-17256986 GCF_000299155.1 Elephantulus edwardii | reverse complement strand
GATATTTATCTGTAGTTTTCTTTCTTGGTAATATCTTTAGCTGGTTTTGGTATTAGGGTTATGCTTGCTTCATAGAATGACTCTGGGAATGTTTTTCAATTTTTTTAAATAATTTAAGTAGAATTGGTGGTAGGTCCTGTCTGTATGTTTGATAGAATTCAACTGTATAGCCATCTGGTCCAGGACTTTTCTTATGGGGAAGTCTTTTTATGATCTGTTCAATTTCTTCTTTTGTAATTGGTCTCTTCAAGTGTTCTATATCCTTGTCAATCTGAGTAGAGCATTATTTTCAATGAATTTGTCCATTTCCTCTAGCTTTTCTATTTTATTAGAGTATAGCTTTTCATAGCATTCCAATAGTATTGATTTAATTTCATCTGGTTCTGTTGTGATGTCACCTCTTTATTTTCTTAATCAAGTTATCTGTGTCTTCTCTTTCTTTTCTTTTTGTTGTTTTCCAGTGGTTTGCCAATTTTACTGACCCTTTTGAAAAACCAGCTTCTGGTTTTATTGATGGTTTCTACTGTTTTTCTGTTTTCTATCTCATTGATTTCAGCTTTTGTCCTTATAATTTTTCTTTTAGAGGCTGTAGGATTAGATTGTTGTTCTTTTTCTATTTGGTGAAGGTATTGAGTTAGGTCATTAGTTTTGCTTCTTTTTCTTTTTTTTTTTATGTGTTTGCCTATTGCTATGAACTGCCCCCTGAGGACTGCCTTAGCTGTATCCCAGAGGTTTTGGTATATATTATTTTCATTTTCATTTGTTTCAGGGAATTTTAAAAATTTCATTCTTTATTTCTTTTATAACCCAATCATGTTCTAGCAGAGAGTTATTCACTTTCCACATGGATGGTTTTATAAGTTTTACCTTCCTGTGGTTAATTTCTAGTTTTATGGCATTGTAGATAGAGAAGATACTTTGTATTATTTCAAAGTTTTTTAATTTGTTGAGACTTGCTTTACTTCTTAATATGTGACAAATTCTGGATAATGTACCCTGTGCACTTGAGGAGAAAGTGAATTGAGTTTTAGTTGAGTGCAGTACCCTGAAAACATTCACAAGGATGAGTTGGCTGATTGTATAGTTTAGATCTTCTGCATCTTTGTTGAGTTTCATTTGGGTTGACCAATTGTTTGAGGATCATGGTATATTGAAGTCTCGTACCACTATTGTAGTGCTGTTTATTTCTTTCTTCAATTCTATTAACTGTTCTTTTATGTATTTTGCAGGTCTATCTTTTTT
>NW_006399811.1:17243214-17251452 GCF_000299155.1 Elephantulus edwardii | reverse complement strand
CGGCTGGCGGCCTCGCCCTCGCGCTGCGTCGCCCTCGCGCTTCGTTGCCCTCTGCAGGTCTATCTTTTGGTGCATACATTTTGACCCAGGTAATGTCTTCTTTGTCTATTATGCCTTTAATAAGTATATAATGCTCTTCCTTATCTTTTTTCACTCTGTATAATTTTTTTAATTCTCACAAAATGTTATGAACTTATAATTTACTAATCTGTGCGAATAATACAGCTCCTCTACCATAATAATTTTAATGAGGTGGTATAAGCACCATTACCAGTCACATAAATATAGTAGATGAACATTGTTTAATAGCTCTTTAAAGACAATCCTGAAGACTTTAGTCTCTAATGACAAAGAAGTTAAAATCAGAGTTACTACATTCATCATGCTCACTTTTAAAGCATGTGATGTGGCAGATCTTTTGCACAATGTGAGAAGTGTTAAACATTCTTTATTTGCTGTCATACACACACCACACTGAAATGCTTTTTGTTATTTAAAAGGCAACATTTTAGATACAGTGAGTTTGAATTTGATTAACATAGTCAAGAGCAAATAGATAAGTTCTTGCTGTTTTATCTCTAGCCCTTGCATTTAAAGATGGTGATAAATAGAAATTGAAGCAGGTGAGTTGTGTTCTGTTCCATGTGACAGTAAAGACATCTTAATATTTAAATAAGATTCATATAATCATTTATAGAAATCTAAATATAAAAACCATCTCCTATAGATTGTGAGGTGGCTTCCACCATCTCTGTTAAAAACTGAGTATGGCTAACTAATCCAACTAACCTAGAGTCCAGTCATGTCTTTGGAAGGGAAAAATAATGAACAACACCTGCTAAATTATTATCAAAATTGTGTAAGTGTGACCATAATAATTTAAACAAAGTCAATCTTACTGAATGCATGACTGTCTTAACAAACATATTCTATCAGCCATTCATGATTTAAATTCTGGTATGAGATCAATTTAAACATGGTACATGTAAAAAAAAAGTCACAGGACATTTCTATTTTGTAATAAATAAGGTAGAGGCCAACTATGTTACTCATTGGTAGCTTTCTTCAGATAAGCTATCAGCTCTGCCCTTTCTGTCTTCTTAAAATGCCAGCAAAGATCGTTTTTGTTCCAGGGATGTATTTCTTGGGATTCTCCAGATACATACCTTTGTTCTTATTGACATCTGTATAAGAGAATCCAGAGGCTTGACCAGTCTTCCGCCCAGATAAACCATGCAGATTTGGCCCAGTCTTGTGCTTGCCCCCCTTCTCCATGGTGTGGCACTGGGCATACGACTGCACAAAAATTTTCTTGCTCTTCTCAACATCATCCATTTAGAAGTCACTCTGTAGTCCTGTGCAACCTAAGTTACATGCTTAGGCACCGGACAGCCTGCTCCCCTTCCTTATCTTTTATGGTGGTTTTCATGCTGATGTATATTTTTCTCAGAGATTAATATTGCCACTCCTGCATTTTAGAGGTTGCCATTTGCTTGGTATATCCCCCCCCCAAGTCTTTGATTTTGAGTATCTCTCTCTTTTCTTTTTTTAGATGTGTCTCTTCTAGGTAACATATTGGTGGGCTTTTTTTTTTATACATTCTGCTACTCTTTTTATCTTAATTCCATTTATTCCATTCACATTAAGTGCGCTTATTGTCAGGCCAGGTTTTACCATTGTAATTTTGTTGTGTTTCTTTTTCAGTGGTTTCTGGTTACTATGGTCCATCCATTTTGCTTTGGCATCTCCATGTAAAGTACTTAAAATATTTCTAGTAGTTTCGGTTCTTGTTTCACAACTTGTTAAGGTCCTTCTTTTCTGCCAAGGATCTAATTTCTCCTTCATATTTAATGTAGGGTCGCTATGAGTCGGAAACGACTCGACGGCACATAACAACAACATTTAATGGAGAGCTTTGCTGGGTATAGAATCCTTGACTGACAACTGTGTTCTTTCAACTTTCTGTATATGCCATCTATTGTTTTCTAGCTTGCATGGTTTCTACTGAGAAATCAGAACTTAATCTAATTGTTTCCCCTTTGTAGGTGACTCTGTTTTTCTCTTGCTGCTTTTTGAATTCTATCCTTATCTTTTAATTTGGATAATTTGCCTATGATATGTCTTGATGTTTTTCTTTTGGGATCTAGTCTATTTGGTGTCCACTGTGCTTTTTGAATGTGGATTCTCTTATTTTTCAAAATACCTGGGAAGTTTTCTTCTAGTACTTCTTCCACAATTTTCCCTGGATTTCCCTGATTCTTGATTTCCTTGTTACTACCATGTTCTGAAATTCCAATCATATATATATATATTGTTCCTTTAGAAGTAATCCCACCTGATTCTAATGTTTTCTTCACATCTCATCTCTGATTTTTCTTCTAGTATGTTTCCAGTAAGTCTTTTGCCTTCCAGCTCACTGATTCTTTGTTCCATCTTATCAGTTCTACTTTTTTGTCCTATTAGCATCTTGGACACTTTTGCCATTTCTGTCTTAGTATTCTGGATTGCATTTTCATGCTTTTCTGTTATTTCTAGTACTGTGTTGGCTGTACCCTCTCTGTCTTATGATGATTTTTTACGTTCTTGTACCTCTTTATGTATACTATCAATTCTTCTACCTTTTGCATTTTCCCCCCATAGCTGTTCAAGTTGCTTCTCATCAATATATTTCATCTGGATTGTTATCTCTGGGGTACTTGTTCCCCTAATTGTTTCTTCCATCATTTTCATCTCCTGTAGCTGTTCACATAACTCAACATCAACATATTTCTTCTGTTTCTCTCTATATGGGCTGTTAATTTGGTTTGCATTTTTAGGAGAAGGATTATATTGGTTTTCATGATGACTGAAGCAGACTGCTGCTTTCTTGACATTATAAGTCTTTTCTTAGTAGATGTTGGGTCATTGTAATTACACAGTGACCCCAAGGATGGCAATATTTTGTGAAGGACCTGAATATTTGTGTTCCCTTCTTGGCCAGAGGCCCACAGGGCCAAGGGCTCAACAACGGTGTTTCTCCCAAAGTACTTGAATAGAAAAACAGGAAGCCTGTTGTTACCTTCCAGACCTGTTGTCTCTGCCTTGCTCAAACTGTCCTGGTCCCTTCCACTTGAACTTAAGGGGTCCCATGTGATGTTGCTAGATAGTAGTGTTTTCCCCAAAGTATTGTGGGTGCAGCATTTTTCCCTGCCTCTTCATTCCTTTCTTGAGTTTGAACCATGCAATATTTCCTTGCTCTGTTTATACACTGCTTCCTGGACTAAGCATATTCTTTGCATGAGTACAATCAAATGTTCTGGGATTCCCACTCTTCTCAATGTTAGCCACAATTTGTTGTGATCCACACCGTCAAATACATTTTCATAGTCAATGAAACACAAATAAACATTCTTCTGGTACTCTCTGCCTTCAGCCCATATCCATCATACATTGGCTAGGTTGTCCCTCATGCCATCTTATTAATTCAGATTCTATCTCTGGCAGTTCTTTGTCAATATACCATTCCAGTTGTTTTTTAATTATCTTGAGCAAGATTTTGCTTGAATGTGACTGTTGTTGTTGTTGTTATGGGCTGCCGAGTCACCTGTGACTCATAGCAACCCTATGTACAACAGCCCTAAGCCTTGCTCATTCTTGTGTCAATATTAGTGTCTCTAACGCACCTACCCTCATGACCCAGTCACTGAATCAATCCATCTCATCGAGGGTCTTCCTATTTTGTTCTGTTCCTCCAATCTCCCAGATGTTCCTCTCTAAGGACTCATCCCCTTTCAACATGTCCGAAATATGTCAGATGAAGCTTCAGAATCCTTGCCTCCAATGGGCAGTCTGGTTTCACCCTCTCTGGGACAAACCTGTTTGTTTTCCTACAGGTTCATGGTATATTCAATATACATCTCTAGCACCCCAGCTCAAAGACGTCAACCCTCTTTCTATCATCCCTAGTCATTGTCCAGCTTTCTGATGCATAACAAGTAATTGCAAAGACTATGGCATGGATCAGGCATATCTTAGTCTCCAGACTGACATCATTGCTCTTTACTACTTTAGAGAGGTCTCTGACAGCAGACTTTCCGCAATGCAATTCATCTTTTAATTTTCTGGCTACTGGTACCAAAAATGTTGATTGTGGAACCAAGCAAACTAAAACTGATAATCTCTTCACCATCAATGATGTGATATTATTTGATAATTGCCATATTTTGTTGGTTCACCATTTATGGGAACGGGGATAAATATGGATCTCTTCCAGTCAGTTGACTAGGTAGCTATCCTCCATGTTTCTTAGTACAACCAGGTGAACATATCCAGGGCTTTATCTGTTTATTGAAATATATAATTTAGTATTCCATCAATACACAGGGCCTAATTTTTTTCTAATTCCTTCAAAGCAGCTTGAATTTACTCCTTTATTACCATTGCTTCTTGACCATGTGGCATTTCATGAAATTCTTCTATGTCAAAGAATTCTTTTTGTTACAGTAACATATACTCCTTCCATCTTCTTTTGATGCTTCCTGGATCATTCAGTATCCTGCCCAAAGCATAATTTTGGTAAGAGTTTGTTTTGTTGGGTTTAAAAAAATATTTTACATTGGTTTTGCTTACAAAGTTCATATAAATTGTGTTTCACACTGCTCTTCATTTATATTGTGTTTTATACACTCATTCCCATGCATTATGGTTTATAAAATTAATCACTGTTGGGCCTTGCCCGTTAATACCCTCCTTCCCATTTCCTTCACCTTCTCCCTCACCCCACCAAACTGTACAACCCTGTGGCTACGCCTCTACCCATTCTCACCCATCTACTCCCACCCCTCCCCCTTCCCATATATGTTTTACTAGTTATCCTTCTATTTTTACAATAATAGTCATTTGCAGAATTTGTCCTTATGATTCTGAGTTAGTTCATTCAGCATAATGCTCTCCAGTTTCTCCTAAGTTATGTAGTATTTCTCAAAATCGTTGCTCCTGAGTGCTGCAAAGTATTCCATTGTGTGAAAGCATCTTTAAGTATTCCAATTTGAGGTTTGAATTTGTTCTTCAGTTTCCTCAACTTAAGAAATGTCAAGAAAGTTCATTTCTTTTTATGTTCTAACTCCAGCTCTTTACACATTCTGTTATAATATTTTGCTTTGTCTTCCAAAGCTGCCCTTTGAAAATCTTCCATTCAGCTCTTTCACTTCCCAATTTCTTCCCTTTGCTTTCACTTCTCAACATTCTAGTAGAATATTCAGATTATCTTCTGACATCCATCTCAATATTTTCTTCTTCTTATGTCTTGGTAATGACCTTTTGCATTTTTCATGGATGATGTTCTTGATATTATCTAACAAGTCATTTAGTCTTTGTTCATTGGTGTTCAAGGCCTCAAACCTCTTATTGAAAAGGTTTTTAAACTCAGGTGGGATAGATTCAAGGTTATATTTTGATTCTTGGGGATTTGTTTTCATTTTCTTTAACTTTAGTTTGAACTTGCTTTTAAGTAGACACACTCTTTCCCTAATGCATGAAGTTCTAGTGGTATTGTGTATTATGTGTTATGATGCTAACCAAAAGATCAGTGGTTATAATCCACTGGCTGTTCTACATAAGAAAGATAAACAGTCTCCTTCCATAAAAATTTGCCACCTCAGAGAGTTCTGGTGGCCCAGTGGCAAGAAACTGTGCTACAATCCCGAAGACACACAGTTTGAATTCACCTGATGCTCCACTGGAGAAGGAAGAGCAATCGCATCCTGTGCCAGTCAGATCTGATTCAACAGTACACACACAAAAAGAAAAGGGGGGGAGGAATTACCACCTCAGATCACTATTACCTGGAGTTAACTCCACAGCAGAGGGTCCAAGTTTGGTTTTCCAATGGGAGTAATGTTCATGTTTTGGCTCAGGCCAGGTGAAGGGTGAAATCAACCTGTAAAAGGAAGGGTGAAAAGCAGGAAAGAACAGAGGAACAGATAGAACTTCAATGTAGACACAAAAATCTCTCTATCAACCAATTAAGAACTCTCTCTAGACACGGAAGCTCCTTGCTGCTGAGGAATACCTGAAGTAATTGTCAGCTAGGGATTACATTCCAAGGCCAACCTGTATTACAGGAATGGTGATGAATGCATTACCTTCTGCTTCCAACTACAATATGGGGGCGTTGGGGTGGGAAATGTCCCATATCCGAAATCATTGCTATGGAGTTGACTCTGACTCACGGTAACCTCTTATGTCATAGAGTAGAACTGCTCCGTGGAATTTTTTTTGGGCTATAATCTTTTTAGAAGCAGATTATGAGCTTTGTTTTTCACTAATACCATTGGGTGGGCTGGCTTGAACTGTTTTTTGTTGCTGTTATGTGCCGTCGAGTCATTTGTGACTCATAGTGACCCTATGTACAACAGCCCTAAACCCTGCTTTATCCTGTGCCAATCGCATTGCCTCTGACACACCCATCCCGATTACCCTGGTCACTGAATCAATCCACCTCATAGAGGGCCTTCCCCTCCTGCGCCGTCCCTCTACCCTACCAAGCATGATGTCCCTTTTGGCTTGAACTACCAACCCTTACATTAATAGTCAAGTACAAACAATTTGCGCTAACAAGGGATCTTGATTTTTCTGGCAATGCTCCATCTGAAGAAAGGCTGAAGGGTTGAGGACATTAAGTGGAGAGGATTAGGACATAAAGAATATCATAAGTAATGTGAGATGTGACTATTCTCAGAGTATGTAGATCCAAGCAGGCCAGTGTTGGAGTGATCATGGAAGACCTTGGTGACTTCCTTCTAGACCTCTATGTTATGCATTTGTGCCCAGATCTAACTGACTGACCAATGTCAAGAGAGAAGTAAATGTTCTCTCCTTCACTCTAGCTTAAAACCAGTGTTCCCAGACTTCATTCCTTGTCCTAAGATTGCCTCTTCCCTAGTATAATACAAAATGGAATGACTCCTTTTTCAGGATCTCCATTTTATGTCCAACAAGTGCAAGTAGGGTTTAGGGTTCATATTCTGTTCACAACAAGTTCTTATCAGCAGATTTTGTGTTGTTTCATGTGACGAACAGTCTAGGTTGAGCTGTCCCAAGTCTTGTCCATATCTTTTTATTACTGCAATTTGGTTCAATGACACTTTCCTCAGCTCCAAATATCTTACAAAGGATGCTCAAAGAGCCCTCAGAAAGTTGTATCAGAGTGTATTTTAAATTTTTTTAAAACTAAACAACCAAATCCAATGCCATCAAGTGGATTCTGATTCATAGTGATCCTCCATTGGGCTTCCCATGCTTTAAATCTTGAGGGGATGAGACTGCCTGTATTTTTCCTGTGGAGTAGTTGGTAGACTTGAGCAGTAAGTCAGAATACAACAAGCTATGGCACGAACTCAACAACTCAACTTAAAGCCATTGAATTGGAAACAACTCATTGCTGATTCTCTAGTGGGTTTTCAGAACCTATAAATCACAAGGAAGGAGAATGCCTATCTCCCTCTTGCAGAGCTATGTCATCAGGGCCTCCTAAATTTGGCTAAGGAAGAAAAATCCTTCTATTTTTCTCTTTCCCACTCCATGCCCTAAAGCCAACACAAAAACACCTCATAAGAAACAAAACACAGTCTAGTTACCAAACAGAGAGCAGGTGAAGACCTATGATCCTTAGCACTCTGCAGAACACTTAACTTGTGATGGGAACTGTCTACATTTGAGGTTAAAGTGATTTTTATAGTTTTATCCGTGTTAGTTTTATGACGCCTAAGTGCTTTTCCCAGAAGAAAAGGAGAATCTTCCAAAGGCAAGTTTATGTTTCAATCTTTCCAGGAAAGAATGATTTGGAACTTTAAAATTATTCTTTTCTCCAGCTTTTATTCATTAAATCAAGAAGAAGAAGAAAAAAATAAAGGAACCACATTCTGGTTGGAAAATGCCATAACAAATAAAAACCCAAACCCATTGCTGTCAATGGAGTCTGACTTATAAGAAACATAATTGACTTTTAAATTAAGGAGAAAATATGATCAGTAAAATGGGAGAACATTAGTATAGAGAAGCTTTAAAAAGTTTAAAGTGTCCACTTATATTCCAATTACACCAATAAACATTATCATAGACATTTTAAGAAAATATGAGCAATGAAAAAATATTGTATATGAATAATATTCTTTAGTGAGTATAGTGAGTATACTTACAGTGAGTATACTTCCTGATCCAGGAAGTATTAAAAGAAGATGGAAGGAATATACTGAGTCA
>NW_006399811.1:17240495-17241537 GCF_000299155.1 Elephantulus edwardii | reverse complement strand
AACAACAACAACAACAACAACAGTGAGTATAGTTTATTCAAGGAATATAAGAATTATTGTGTGCCAGTAAATCTATAAACATACTACACATTATATTAATAAATCAATTTTTTAAGAGAATCCCTTTTGATAAATTCTAAAAAAAAGTAAATATAGACATATTATAAAATATCATTATAAGAAGTAAAGAGAATGTAATTTCCATTGAAATCAGAAGCAATAAAAATATACTCATTACTTCATTATATTGGAAGGAGGAGTGGCATCCACTTCCATAATCGATTGCCTCCGGAAACCCTATGAACCTGGAGAGAGGAAGAAAGGCACCCAAGTGTCGAGGACTCTCCTTCATAGGGTCGCTATGAGTCACCTGCGACTTGATGGCACTTAACAACAACAACAACAACAACAACTTCATTATAATTCAACTTTAAGGTTTTAGTAAGTGTAGTTAAGAGAATCAATGTAAATGTTTTGTAAAATACTAGAAAGATGATAAGAGATTTATCACTTGTTAATGAAGCAAATTTATTTCTGTTAATAGAAGATATTTAATAAAAATTGTTAGAACAGTGAAGAAAATTGTCAAACGAAGATGGATGTAAATATAGACAAGAAAGATATAGGAGCCATAGAAACAAAATTGTAACAGAAAACAATCAAATCAAATAGAAAAAAAAATATATGTAGTGTTGAAGGGAAAACTTTAAAAAGCATCTTAATTGTCAGCAACATATTCATAATTGATAGAGTTCTAATTAGAATTGAAGTACAATGGAGTATTATTTACTGGATGCATATTCATAAAATTTGTGTAGAAGATAAAATATTCAAGAACAGCCACACATACACTCTTTGGATTATACCCAAGAAAATTAGAACTGAGGCACGAATGGAAACTTGTACACCAATGTACATAGCAGCTTTATTTATCATCTCAAGGATATGGAAACAGCCCAAATGTCCAGTCATAAGTGAATGAATTGAGATAGTATGGTACATTCACACAATGGAATACTATACAACATGCAGGAGGAATGAT
>NW_006399811.1:17238380-17239655 GCF_000299155.1 Elephantulus edwardii | reverse complement strand
TTTTTTCCAATACAATTAGTCTTTTGTTTTCCTGACTGCTGGTGTTAAGAGTGTTGATTGTAGAGCTGAGCAAACTGTAACTGTTAACAACCTCAATCTTTTCTCCCTGTATCATGGTGCTGCCAATTGGCCCAGTGGTGAGAATCTTGTCTTCTTGATGTTGAGCTTCAAACCATATTGAAGATTACAGTCCTTGACCTTCTGCAGCAAGCGCTTCAGGTCTTCTTCAGTTTCAACAAGCAAGATTCTGTCATTTATGAGTCTATCTACAATCCTGAAGCCACATTCCTTCTCATAAAGTCCTGCTTCCAAAAGGATCTGTTCTGCATACAGATTGAATTAAATATTAAAAAGGAAAGTAATGATATGTAATTTAATGTGTATGATATAACTGTTGTTATGTGCCATCTAGTCAAAACCATCTTATAGCTGATCCTCCAGCAGATATTCAGAAGTAAATTGCTCATTTTCTCCTAAGGAGCAGCTGGTAAATGTAAACGTAAACTTTGTGTCCTTGAGTTGGCAGCAAAAAAAAAAAATGTGCCTGATATGTTAAGGAAAACATGCTCACCAAGATCAGAAAATCAACAGTTGTGCAAGAAAAGGTTTAAATCCCAAATTAAAGCAATTTTTGTATTAAAAGAAAATACCATGGTCAGATTAAAAATAGCAATGACACATTTATGGGGAAAGCATTTACAACATAGTTATAGGTAAAGAATTTCTAGGTAACGCTGCAATATCAAAGAGCTCTTCAAATTGAGAAGAAAAGGCAATACAGTGAGAAAATAGATTTTTAAAAACAGGAATAAGCAGTTTATAAATAAACAATCCCAAAGAATCCACAAAGGTTCAACAAGGTAGCCATATGCAGTAAGCAAGAGTGGTGAAGTCTTTCTCGAGCCAGACTGCCTGATAGTGACTGTGGCCAAGTTACTGAAGTTTCCTCAGTTTCATCATCTGACAAGTGAGAATAATAGTTCTCCAGTCACAGAATTATTACAAAGATTAAAAGCACTCCGAATATCAAATGCTCCAAACAAGACTTGGCACACAGTCAACCCAATTCAGAAGGAAGCATTAAATAAATGTCTGATAATATTGCACATCAGGGAAATGCAAATAAGACTAGCAAAGCAATAGTACTTCCCGCCCTTAAGGCTGGCAAATACTTCAGGGAAGGTGGGAATTCATGGGGAAAGAGTTCATTGCTGAGGGAATCGTGGGATGTCAGTCTTTTTTTCAGTACAAGATGACAACAGCTCTCAAAATTTT
>NW_006399811.1:17224740-17226055 GCF_000299155.1 Elephantulus edwardii | reverse complement strand
TGAGAGAGATAGGCCGGTAGTTTTCTTTATTGGTAATGTCTTTGTCTGATTTTGTTATTAGGCTTATGCTTGCTTCATAGACTGGCTCTGGGAGTTTTCCTCTTTTCCTGTTTTTTTGAATTAATTTAATTAGAATTGGTGATAGATATTCTTTGAATGTTTGATATAATTCAGTTGTGAAGCCATCTGGTACAAGACTTTTTTGTGAAGGAGTCTTTTTTATGACCTGTTCAATTTCTTTTGTGATGGGTCCATTCAAGTCTTCTATATATATTCATGTCAATCTGCTTAGAGTGTGAATTTCAAGGAAGTTATACATTTATCTAGGCTATAAAATTTATTCGAGTATAGCTTTTCATATTAGTTTGATATTATTGATATAATTTCATCTGGCTCCATTGTGATGATACCTCTATCCTTTCTTATTTGACTTATTTGTGTCTTTTTCTTTTCTTTTTAAGTTTGCCAGTTTGTCTATTTTATTGACTCTTTTAAAAAAGCAGCTCTTGGTCTTTAGATGGTTTCAATTGTTTTTCCATTTTCTATCTCATTGATTTCAACTTGTGTCCTTATTTCTTTTCTTCTAGAAGCTAGGGGGTTAGATTGTTCTTTTTCTGTTTGATGGATGTGTTGAGTCAGGTTGTTGTTTCTTTCTTCCTTTTTTATTTGTTTGCCTATTGCTATGAACTGTCCCCTGAGGCATACCTTCGCTCTGTCTTAGAGGTTTTGGTAAGTAATCTTTTTATTGTCATTTGTTTTGAGGATTTTTTTAATTCTTTCTAAAACCCAGTTGTGTTCTAGTAGATTGTTATTTAGCTTCCATCTGGGTGGCTTTATAAATGTTACCTTCTTGTCATTAATTTCTAGTTTTATGACACTTTGGTCTGTGAATATACTTTTTTTAAAGTTTTTTAAATTTGCTGAGGCTTGCTTTGTGTTGTAATATGTGATTAATTCTGGAGAATGAATGATGTGCACTTGAGAAAAAAAGTAAATTGACTTTTGGTTTGGTATAAAACCGCCTGAATACTTCTATAAGATCCAGTTGGCTGAGTGCATATTTTAGATCGTCTACATCTTTGTTAAGTTTGAGTTTACCTATTCTTTGGTGAGGGTGGTATTTTTTTGTTTGTTTGTGGTTTTGTTTTTTTGGGGGGTTTTTGAGAATAGTGTCTTAAAGTTTTGTACTAAGTACAAGAGTACTTTTGTACTCTTAGGACTTTTGTACTAAGAGTAGTGTCTTAAAGTTTTTTGTACTGTCTTGAATCATGCAGTATTTCCCCTGCTCTGTTCTGAGGATTGCTTCCTGGTCCAA
>NW_006399811.1:17219095-17223255 GCF_000299155.1 Elephantulus edwardii | reverse complement strand
TAACAGCTTCTTGGTCTAGGTATATGTCTTGCATAAGCACAATTAAGTGTTCTGGGATTCCCATTATTTTGTCTTAGCAATAATTTGTTATCCTCCACAGAGTCAAGTGTCTTTACATAATCACTAAAGCACAAATAGACATTCTTTTGGTATTCTATGATTTCAGCCAAGATCCATTTGATATCAGTAACATTATCTCTTGCACAACAGTCTCTTCTAAATCCAGCCACCAGAACACCTTTTAAATAGAGTGTTGTGAAAATTGACCAGAAAAATATATGTGAAAAATATAAAATAGTAGCATTCTCTTTCTGATCAAGTGCTACTTAGAAGAAATTATTTTAATAAAGAAATTAATAAGCTCTGGGTAATTCCCAAAAGCCAGTTTTCTAAGGTAAAATTAAGGTAAGATGTAGTAAAAAAAAAAAAGGATACAAAATTCAAAAGAAGAGAAATTAGCAACTGACGAAATAGCAGAATAATTTTGCAGCTCTCACCAAGAGCTCCTTTCTGAGCACCACCAGAAATTCCCTGGGTGCTTTGCTAATAGAACTTTGCTATTTATGAAACACCTGTTAATGTCTACTGAAACATGTGCATCAGAGGTGTAGGTAGGTTTGACAGGTATGCCATGCACCCTGCACACCTTGAGTCAGGGTGAGACACCAATGAGCAGTTTCTATTGGACATCAACTTGGGATTGTGAGTGTGGCCATTGGTTTCCATCTCTAGCTGCTCTGAGAGATCATTCAGCATGCTTAAACTAGCTACCAAATGTGTACATTTTTGTAGATATCCTTGTGTGCTCAGTAGGGAACACTGGGAGCAGAGCGTTATGCTGCCAAACCAATGGTGGTGCCTTTCTGGCAATTCACATCCATCAGCTTCTCTAAAGGAGAAGATGGGAAGTCTTATCTCATGTGATTTATAGCCTCTGAAAGCCCACTGGAGAGTTAAGTATTAAATGTTTCTGACTCAGCTGCACATAGCAACAACCACAAAATTAAATAGGAGAGCAAGGGTGCTCTCGTGGCCTACTCGACAGGGAGTGACGCTACTAACCCTGAACCCGAACCTCTCTAACAGTTCAAGTTGCCGGAGCCTCTGTGGGAGAAAGATGGACAATGTCTTCCTATGCAACATTTACAGTTGCATAAACGCAATGGAAAGTTGGCTATGAGTTGCCGCTGACTCAATGACAATGAATTTATATGAGTAAGCTCAGTTATGATGAGAAGGGTTCTAAGAAAGTTGTTTCACATTAAGGCAGCCATTCAATCAGATTCTGAAATATCCTTTCAGAAATAAAGTAGTTATTAGAACATTTCATCACACAGACTCATTATTGGACTTTCAGCATTTTATTATTAAATATATGATTTTAGAAAATTAGAACACAGCTGGAATAGATGGTATTATTTTGAATCAGATGAGGAGGAAGAGTCATGGCATAGATACAGACCAAGCTGGCTAAACAAACAATGGGAAAGAATTTGGAGAGTGATCATTTTTAAATTTCTAAATTATGTATACAGGAGAGAGACATCTGAGCTAGAATGCCCTTGTCTACTGAGCTACTAGCTTGAGGAGTGAAAATAAGTATGTTTCCCACCCAGAAAGAGAGCTGTCCTGGATGTTATTGTTGCATACCATCCAGTTGGAACGAGGTTTTCAAAGGCAGTAAATTGCCAGGGAGGAGAATGCCCATCTTTCTCCTGCTGAGCAGCGTTCCTCTGAGACAGCAGTGTAACTCCTCACCATTAAGCCACCAGAACTCAAGGTAATTTCCCCCTGAAGGCTTGGATGTGAAGTACCAGAATTCTGCTCTCTTCAGGAATTTTCACTTCAAAGATTCTCTCTTTCATTTTCCCATTTGTAAATTTTATCCTTGCCTGATTCAGCCTTTTTGGCTATATTTGCAAGCCTATTTATAACATAGGTGAGGGCTTTTAAGTTTGGTCCAATTTTCTTTTAGGATCCTTATGGTTTGGGGTTTACCACTAGGTCTCTGATCCACCTTGAGTTGATTTTTGTGCATGCTATGAGATGTGGATCCTGCCTCAGCTTTCTGCAGATAGATGTCCATTTTTACCAGTGTTGTTTGTTGAAGAGTTTGTCATTTTCTCATTTGATAGATCTTTGTTTCCTTGTCAAATACCAATTGACCATAAGTAGACAAGTTGATTCCCCAGTTCTCAATTCTATACCATTGGTCTATGTGTCTGGCATTGTGTCAGTACCATGCTGTTTTAGTTATTAGAGCTGTGTAATAGGTTTTAAGATCAGAGAGTATGATGCTTTCTGCTTAATTTTTTATTTTTCAGAAGAGTTTGCTTATTCAGGGTCTATTTTTTAAATAAGACCTTTTTGAAGGTAAATTACCTTTTCTATCTTTTTAAAGAATGAGTTTGGTATCTGTATTGGTTTTGCACTGAACATGTAGATTGCTTTTGATAGGACTGTAATTTTTACAACTTTAGGTCTTTCTATTCATGAACTAGGAATAGAGATAGGAATAGAAGGGAATTTCCTCAACAGGGTGGAAAATACATATGAAAATCAAGAGCCTGCATCATACTAAATGGAAAAAGATTAAAGGCATTTCCCTTGAGAACAAGGACCAAGCAAGGATGCTCAGTTTCACTGCTCCTATTCAATGTTGTATTGGAAATACTTGGTAAGACAATAAGACAAAAGAAGGAAATAAGAGACATCCAAATTGGTAAATAAGTGGTAAAACTATCTCTATATGCACACAATATGATAATATACACAAAAAATCCCAAAGACTCAACCAAAAAACTATTAGACCAAGTAGACCAATTTAGTAGACTGGTAGAGTACTAAGTCAATAAGCAAAAATCAGTGAGATTTTTTTTACAGAAACAAGGAAAGCACAGATAAAGAAACTAAGAAAGCAATACCATTTACAATAGCCAACCACTAGGTTGAATACTTGGGAATGAACCCAAATAGAGATACAAAAGACCTTCTCAAGAAAAACTACTAAACACTACTGCAAGAAATAATAAGAGACTAAGTGGAAAAATATCCCTTACTCATAGATAGGAAGACCTAACATCGTGAGAATGATAATCTTATGAAAAGGAACATACGTGTGTCATTTAATAACTTAGTCTTATAAGGAATACTGCGTAAGACTATTAATGTGAAAATAGAAAGATAATAAAGCAGATGTATATAAATATTTAAAAGGTGAAGGGGGAAGGGAGAAAGGACTAGAAAAGGGGAAGAAGGATAGTCACTAGGATAGCACAGATTAGTGAGTGGATGGGAAAGTGAAGAAACAGAAACGATTCAATGGAGACTTAGAAAGACAGGGTGATAATAGGAATAGATCAATGGTAATTGAATACATAAAATACAAAGCATATGAATGATTGTATAAACATACCATACATGAATAAAACGTAATGTAAATCATTATATAAAACGTGATGTACATGAATGAAAAAAATATATAAATGATTGTATGAAAAACAATTAGAAATAATTTTTAGAAGTCTCTACTACAAGAAACAAAAAAGACCTGGAGAACGGGAAGAATATCTCTTGCTCACGGATAAGAAGACTCAATATTATGAAAATGGCAATACTACCAAAGGCAATTGACAGGTTCAATGCAATCCCAATACAAATACTAATTCCATTCTTCAATGAGATGGAAAAGGCAGTCTCCAATTTCATTTGGATGGAATGGAAAGAGGCCCAGAATAAGCAAAGCATTCCTTAAAAAGAGAAATAAAGTAGGAGGCACCCCACTCCCTGATTTCAAAGCCTACTATACTGTCGTGTTGGTCAATTCAGCATGGTACTGGTATAATGACAAAGATCTATGGAACAGAATAGAAAATCCAGAAATCAACCCATCTACCTATGGTCAATTGATATTTGACAAAGAGATAAAATCAGTTTAGTGGGGAAGTGACAACCTTTGACAAATGGTGCTGGTAAAATCGGAAAATTACCTGTAGAAAACTCAAGCAAGATCCACACCTCACTCCATACACAAAAACCAACTCAAAATGGATCATGGAACTCGGACTAAAACCAAGGACTATACATTTCATTAAAGAAAAGCTTGTAAGACCTCTAGAAGTCCAAATCCAAAACATAAACAGTCTTCAAAGCATCCTGAA
>NW_006399811.1:17203633-17218210 GCF_000299155.1 Elephantulus edwardii | reverse complement strand
AGAATGAAGGTTGCATAGTGGCGTGTACTGGGGTGGGAAGATTGTATACCAATAAAAGAATTTTTCTTTTACTTTTCAAAGAGAGGAGCGAACTGGGGAGGGGAGGGGTGGGCAGGGAGAAAAGTGCAACAACGAATGAATGGAAATCCAAAATCTCTGTAAACATTTATTAAAATTAATAAAAAATGTTTTTAAAGATACTTTTTGTCTACAGATACAAATTGTCTTACAATTTGACCACCAGCCTTTGAAATGTAATAAAAAATCTCTAACTCATACCAAAGGGTTGTTACAAAGAACAAACTACTTTCTGTTTTCATTTCCCTTTCTGACCTGAATGCTCAGTTGAAACATCGTGAATATGACCGGTCTGAATAAGAGACATGAAGAGATTTACTCCACTTAAATGTGCAGCATTGCTCCCAAGTATTAGAAGTTCCTGAGTGGTGCAAACAGTTAAATACTCGACTAGTCAACATATGATTGGTTCAAATTTGACCAGAGATGCCTTGGAAGATAGGCCTGCCAATCCGTTTCTGAAAATTCAGTCACGGAAATCCTAGCAGCAGTTGTGCTGCACTAAGGACATTTCTGTGTTTCTGTACTGACTCAGCTACAACCAGCAATGATGATAACTTCAAAGTGTGAAGAGCAGCCAGGACTATGAAAAACAAATTCCTAGCAGGTGATTAAGGAGCCCTGGTGGTGGCTGACTGCTAACTGAAAGGTCAGTGTTTTGAATTCACAATTCCCAACTACAATTTATAGACTTGGAATCCAGTGAGGAGTGGTCAGGAGTCAGCGTTGACTCTCCATTAGTAGGTTTGACTTTTGGACTTTTGGATCAAGTGATTAGAAAGTTTTCAAGTTAGAATTCTAGTTTTATTTTGTAACAGTAATAGCGAAATGTGAGCATGCTAAGGTATGTCACAAATTATTTTAGTATCAGTATTAGTACCAGTTGCCATTTAGTTGACTACAACTCTTGGCATACTTATATGTGCCAGAATAGAATTCTTGGCATACTTATATGTGCCATAGAGTTTTCAGTGACTGAGTTTTTGGATATACTTTCTATCCCCAGATATGAGATACCATTTGGATTCAAATCTTTAACTTTGGTTAGCAACCAAGCATATTTGTCCTTTTTACCATCAGGATACCCATCAGTTATTTGAACAAACATTAGTTACCTAATTGCAATTAATCATTATCTACCTCTCAGCAGCTTAATGATAAAGATATTATCGATGCCCACATTTTACAGATAAGAAGATCTAGGCTTTGCGAGTTGAAATTATATTATGCAGGTCTTCTAGACAAGCAGAGGCAAAGTTTCAAATCAAGATTAGGCATTCTGACTTCAACTGCACCTACCGTTGCCTTCTTAAAGAAGACCAAAAACATGAGTTCTTTTAGCTGAAAAAAAAATTTAGAAATATTTCTACGTCCAATATTCCTTTAGGGATGTACCAAGAAACCCGAGTTCTGCAGACATTAAATGTGTAAAGGCAAGACTTGGGAACTGTCAGGTTAAATGATATTAAATTAGTTTCTTAATCACAGAATTTCCCCATATTATTTAGATGGTAGGCTTGAGATTTGAACTCAGACCGTCTAACTCTGTAGCCCATGACACTTTCAGTGCATTGTGCTACCTCACACTGTTAAGAACTACTTTGGCTGGTGATGGTGGTTGAACTGGGACGATTTTCTCCAAATTAGATGATGTGATATTTGCTTCTTGCTTTTTATTATAGTGAAAATACACATAACAGAACATACTCAGTAATTTCCACTTGTGCAATTTAATGACATTAACTATGTACTTTAAGTCGTGCAACCATTCCAACTATTACTTTTGGATCATTTCAGGTGTTTTTTTGTGTGTACTGTTGAGTAAGAATTGACACATAGCTGACCTTCCAATGTGGTTTCAGAGTCAGTTTAATTGCATGAGAGGTGATTTCCCATCTTTCTCTTGTGGAACAGCTGGTAATTTAAAACTAGTGCCTTTGGGATTGCAGTGCAATTCCTTACCACAAGGCCATAGGTCCACATATTCTTTTGACACCCTAACCTTTAGGAGTTACGATTATTTTGCCTCATTTGACTATGGGCTGAAATAGAAGATTATGGAAGACACAATGTATGACTTTCAAGATGAGATCATAAAGGGCATTAGTGCTTCTTCTTTGCTCTATTACAGATAATTTGCTCCAGGGAAAATTGTTTCTATGACATAGAAAATTCAAACAGTCCTATCAGAAGACCCTTGTGGAGAGGACCTTATATTTCCAACCAATAACCAGTGAGGATGTCTTACACATGTGAGTAACTCTCTGAACGAGAAACCTCTAGTTAACATTATTTTCAAATTCTTTTTTTAAATTTTTTTTATTTTCAAATTCTTAATACTCAGATACCTTGAGATAAATGCTCATCATTGCAAGCTGCAGATAACTAATACAGATGTGGGAATTCCAGAACCTTCTCCAAAGACGTGCATGAGTCCCTGACAGTGTTCAGCATTGTCTTCCGCAGAATGCACTGGCTCCGCCTGTAGCCATTCCTACTCATCATGTTTCAGGTAAAGCTGGTTGGTGTTTTCTCTGGATGAGACTGTAAATCTAGCTCTTAACCATTTACAGGTGAACGGTAGCTTGTGTCATTGTCTGATAACTAAACCAGTAGACTTTCACTTTAAGTAACCTTGAAGAGCTTTACTTAGAGTACTTGCTGGAGACCTCAATTAAGAACCATGTCTGAATTAAGATTTGCCAAAACTTGCTGCAGTTTCTGATGTACAAGACAGATGATAGTCCCACTGAATAATTAATGTAGTCCATTTCTAGATCTTCTATATTCTATTCCTGTCTGAAGTTTTATTATAAGAAAGCAGAGTACCTGGAACATGTTTTCTCATGCTCATCAGAGTGTCTTCATAATTACAGTGCCTTCTAGAACTCCTGGTTGAGAACATGTGCTTTATTCACAAGTATATTTACTTGCTTACTTTGGGTCAATTAGAGTGTTCTGGCGGCTTAGTGGTAAAGAACTGTACTCCCAATACAAAGGTATGCAGTTTGAATCCACCAGGTGCTTTGCTGGAGAAAGATGAGCAATCTCCTCCAGTGCAGTTTACTGCCTCTAAAAACCCTGGTGTCGTGTTAGCAATTGGTCTGTTCCAACTTGACAATACACAACAACAGGTGTCAAATCAAGGAACTCTGGTAGCCAGTGGTGAGGAGTTGCACTTCCAATTCGAAGGTATGTGTTTCAAATCAACCAGTTGCTCAATGGGAGAAATATAGGTAATATCACATGTGATTTATATTCTCAGAAAACCCACTGGAAAGTCCTCTATGAGTTGGTTGGGTCTTGATGGCATATAACAACAACAGGTGTCAGATCTACCTTGGAGGAAGTGCAAACCAGGGTGTGCCTTGAAGGCAAGGATGGTGAAACTTTGTCTCACATACTTTTGGGCATGTTGTGAGGAATGCTAGTTGTTGGAAAAAAGACACGCTAGGAAAAGTAGAGGATCAGTCAAAGAAAAGAACATCATCAATGACAATAACTGGAAAAATGTTCTTCAACATTTGATCTGTTGTTTGTAAAGCACTATATGAGTCATAGTTGAGTGAACAACATTTACAAACAACAACAAGGTACCTGGTGCAAATATGTTGCCCAAGGAATATAGCAATGAATATAACAGTCAAAATACCTGCCCATCAGAAGCTTATAGTCTAGCAGCAAAGGCAGACAAAGAGCAAGTAAAGAAATGAGTAACATACTTTAGGAGGGACAAATGCCATGGAGTAAAAAGAAAGGAGGTAAAAGGACAGAGGGCCACTTGCTCGTCAATTGTCTCTCTGTGGTGGCGTGTATGCTGCTGGAAGAGATGGCATTAATATTTCATATACCAGCAGGTTCACCATGACGGACAAGTTTCAGTGGAGCTTACAGACTAGAAGGAAATGACAGGTGGTCTACTTTTGAAAATGTGCCGATGAAATTCCCATGGATCAGCATATGACCTAAGACTCTTAGGTAAAGTGGAGAGTCAGTGGAGAAGAGCGAGACTTCCAGTGAAGTGAATTAACACAATGACCACAACAATGGACTCCAGCATACCACCAGCTGTGAAGATAGCTCAGGATTGAACAGCATTTTGTCATACATAGTCTCCACGAATCTGAGCCCATTCAAGGGGACTAACAATAATAACAGGGGGACAGAATGTGGGATAATGCGGGGGGCTCTATAGGAGGAAGGAGAAATATCAGGGATGACTGCTTTGCAAGGAACAAGAGCAGATTGCCAATGCTGAGAAGTTCTACAGAACATTCCAGGCTGAATAAACATTCAAAACTCTTGTTATGGTTGTTGTTGTTGAATACTGTCGAGTCAGAATTAACTTATAGCTAATCCTCCAGCTAATGGAACTGGAGGAGACTGTCCAGCCTTCTCCTACGGGGCAGCTGTCAGATTTGAACCACGGGCATTCGAGATTGCAGTGCAAGTTCTTACTATGAGGCCACCAGAGGCCCCTGATGTTAGGTAAAGTGGAACGTCAGTGAAGAGGAGGAACAGCCCTAATAACATGACCACAACAATGGATTCAATCATATTAACAAATGTGAAGAGAGCTCAGGATTGGGCAGGACCTGTGGTGGAAGTGAATGTGGTTTATTTGAGGAATACCAAAATGACATTTCCTAATTTCTGTATAAGGATTCCTGTTAGAGTTTCATGAAAACTCATCTCTATAGGTCAGTCTGTGTTCTTTTCTGTGAGAAAACTAGGACCATGTAACTTTAAAATGGAAAGATTTGCTGGTCCGTAGAGACTGATGGAACCCCTCACTATGAGACTATGCCTGTCAGTGACCCTTTGGATCTGGAACAAAACTTATCCTCATGGCTCAGCTTTCAGCCAACAGACAGGCCTATAAGGAAACAACACCAGGGAGGCCCTTGCTCTTTAGAAAAAACAACCATATAAGATCAAAGGCAGACTTTGCACAAAGATGAAGAGAACAAGAAGTATGGAAATTTAAAAGAAAAAAAACAAACCCAACCCAAATAATTACAGAATTTAAGTTAGTTCCTTAGGGAGTTGTGCTTCTAACCCAAAAGGAGGCCTCTCTCTGGCTGTTCAAATCCTCCATCAGCTCCACAAGAAAAACGTGGCCGATCTCTCCTCGTGCAATTTACAGCTTTTAAAGCTCTGCTGGAGAGGCAGGTATCAACTGGTTCCCATTCCACTGGAGTCAGAGAGGGAGAGAGAGAAGCCCCAAAAGGCTAACAACTGAATGGTTCTAGGAAATTCTTCTTCATAGAATTTGTTCTACTTACAGAGTCCCCACCTATCCTTGTGGTGGGAAGAAGCCCACAAATGCCCCCCAATCTGAGGAGCTCATCAACTTGCACTTCTAGGCCTGAGAAAGGGATCTGGCTAGCCAGTAGACCTATACACCTCCAGGATGAAGTCCAGCCACCAGACGCTGGTGTCTGAGCCACATGGCCAAAGGCTTCCTGACAGAAAGGAGAAATAGATTGAAAATGGCCCAGGCCCCTATCTCCTATTTTTAGTTGGTTTGCACACAGACTCTTCAATCAAGGTATTAATATTTAATTGTCCTGTCAGGTTAGATCCTTCCCGGTCAGACAGTTAAAAATGGCTTGAGACAGAAGAGGAGATGAGATGGGGGTTGGAGGACAGAATGTGGAAAGTGTGGCAATTGCTCAAAGGGTATTAAAATCTGAGGAAAAGAGAGGCAGCCAGCCCTGGAACTGAGGTCCTGTGAGAGGGAACAAGCTGCTTATCACACACATATCACTAATCACTACTGCACTGATTCTAAACAGCCATTTAATGAAACAGGTAAGAGACACCATGGCCTCTGAGAAAATTAGTGAAGAGGAACTATGAGGTTGTGGAAGGGCCTAGGGAAAGAGCCCAGGAATGAAGGGTCTGTTTCCAGGCTTCTAATTCTATGAGGGGCCAATTAATGTTTGACTTCTGGTCCTATTCAGACCTCTGAAATGAGCTGATTACTCACTATCAGTCAGCACAGACTTAAGCTCTAGGGGCATAAATCAAAAGGAAGGCTTTGTATGTGTTTTAGACGGAAATCTCTAGAGAAGCAAAACAAAGCTTAACAGAGAGATTACTTTCAAGCAAGTAGCTATAGCTTATGTTGAGGTAAGTCCAGAGCTCAAGAGAGAGGTGTCTGATGTGAGGAGGTAGAGTTCAAGTCATCAGCAGACAAGCAAGGCCTCAAGCTGCTGGCTTTGGAGGTACCAGTTTCAGAGGCTGACACGATCAAGGCTATTGTTAAGAAACAAGGTCACAGATGGCTGGCTTTGGATACTGAGGGGTCCAAAATTAGGGAGTATGACAGGCTACTTCAGAGTGCACAAGCCAGATAAGCAGATGAAGTTGTGACAAAGAGTTCTCTAGCTTTTTGCCAGAGTCCAGATAGAAATATTTGATAAGCAGGCCACAACTCTGTCTGAGATTTACTCTTAAACGGAAAAGGCTAATCATATCTTTACATATACACTTAAAATCCTGCTGTATTAACATCACATTTTTGTCACTGTTTTTATGTGGATTCACATAAGAACACACTAATAGGTGATCTTGTTTCTTTTCAGAGTCTATAATTGCGCAGAGATTGTCTGTCATTTTTTGAGAAGTTGGTGATTTCAAACCGAATGCCTTTGTGTTGGCAGTTCAACTCCTTGCCACTGTCACCAAAGCTCCCCATTAACATCACAGACGTTAGAACTTACAACACATAGAATAGTTACATAATACTGAGGATCATGGCCATGTTGACATACAATATTAAACAGAACAGGAGGCTGCATGTTTTTTAAAAGCCTGGAAAAACATACTTTTGCTTGCACGTTTCTTTGAGAATGTTCTCTGCGTTGGCTGCCCAGCACTATAGAAGCATAGAAAAATGGCTTAGGGACTATTTAAGGTAAAAGCGTACTCTCAGAGATGTGAATAGATGTCTCAATGTCACTCCTACAATGAGGTTATTAATAGACAGGAGATGAGACGCTTTGGAGAATAGAGTTTCATTCAGATTCAACTTCATGCTTTATTTGGATCTTTTAAGAAACCAAAGCCAGGAGGTAAGGCTTGTCTGGATGGATGTTGAGGGCAGTGAGGGGTGAAGAGCCTATCTGCTCCTTTCCTGCTCCATCTCCTCCTTTTACCTCCAAAGTCTAAATGGAGGAAAACAACCACTGAACTCACCTTGACGGCTCATGGCAGCATTTTCTGAGCCCTTATGCTATCAAGTCCATTTATTCACATAAAATCCAGTAGAGATGAGGCTTCATTTGAGCAAGGTTTTGCTTTATTGTACAGAGTCATTGTGATTGTGTTTTTAATTCCTGTCGGTCAACTACGATTCATGGTGACCTTGTGAACAACAGAGCCTTGCCCTGTCCTGCACCATCCTCAGGATATTTTATATACTCAAGTCCATTGTTAACAGTCACTATGTTAATCTTCCTTTTGTGAAGATATTCCTTTTCCCCCCTCCCTATCTATGATCACTCCGCCTTGATCTGTGGGCTTCTGGAAGATGCATACCTGTTTGATGGGAGGAAGCTGTGTCCCCACCTCCTGTGCCTCGTTTTCCCTCCTATACCCCCTCTTCCCTGCTGCACCACATTGAGAATGAACAGGTTCATCCTGGAGAGGGTGAAGCCTGGCTGTTCTTTGGAGGCAAGGATTCTAAAAGCTTCACCTGACATACTTTGGGCATTGTTGCAAGGAGGAACCACTCCTTGGAGAGGGAAGTCATGCTTCAGAGGGTGGAGGGACAGCGCAGGAGAGGAAGACCTTTGAAGAGATGGATTGATTCAGTGATTGGGGTAATGGGGGTAGATGTGTTGGAGACAGATTGGCACAGGATAGAGCAGGGTTCAGGACTGTTGTACATAGGGTTGCTATGAGTCGCAGGCAACCAGACAGTACATAACAACAACAACAATAACATCTATGGTCACTATGACACAGCACTTAAATAGCAAACTAAGAATAACTTAGAAAAAGCTTCAGTGTTCCCTTTAGAGAGAGCTGTGGTGGCTTATTCCATAGGGAATCATACTGTTAATCTAAAAGCAGCACCTCTCCACCAGCCACCCTGAGGGAATAAGATGGGCAATCTCATCACCTCCTGTACTGTTCAGATCTTCCATTCCAGAAGGGTCAGCTATGAATTGGGTCTGACTAGATAGAAACAAGTAAAAGTAACCTTCTTTAACTCTCTGTGTGTCCTCTTGGTTTCGAGCAGTGTTTTCATTGGGGAAGCATCTGCCCAAAGGAGATGTTAATAATGTTTGAGGTGTATTTGCTTCTTTATTGTTTAGGAGAGCATTGAGCTGGGGAAGGGCAGAGAAGCTAGCTAGCCTGCAACTTTCTGGTGCTATCCAACAGAGAATTGACTCTCCTAGCTCTCGTGGCCTAGTGCTAAGGAGCTGTGATGCCATCTCAAAGGCAGGTGGTTTGAATCCACAAGTTGCTCTGTGGGAGAAAGATGGGCAATCTCCTCCCATGTGATTACACTGCCTCTAAAAACCTGTGGGAGGGTCAGCTATGAGTTGGTTCCAATTCGATGGTACACAACATCATGTTACACATGACTGCTCTGTGCTTCAAGAACATGCCTGAAGAATATATTTGGAATAATCTGAATTCCAAACCAAACTCCATTTCACTCATAAAAAAAAATTTGTTGCTGTCTTAAAATATACAAAATCTTCCTGCAAGTAAAGGAAAGGTTGAATTTTGTTTGGTTTGGGACTTTACCAAAAGTGGCTCAACGTTTGAAAAAGTTTTATCTCTGATGACAATGTCATTTGTGCTTTTAAGTTGACAAGACTCTGTATGAATTATCAGTCTGCATTTGTC
This sequence comes from Elephantulus edwardii, assembly GCF_000299155.1. NCBI lineage: Eukaryota > Metazoa > Chordata > Mammalia > Macroscelidea > Macroscelididae > Elephantulus > Elephantulus edwardii. The sequence continues at coordinate 17,209,264 of NW_006399811.1, read as the reverse complement.
CTGTTGGATTCACTGTGATTTTATTTCTGGATGCAAGCATTTGACTACTTCCTTATGTCTTCTAAAGTAGTTCTACCTAACATTCATTTGCCTATTGTGTAAGAAGTTGTGCTACCAATCCAAAGGCAGGTGGTTCAAATCCACCAGCTGCTCCGTGGAAGCCTGGACAATCTCTTCACGTGTGATTTACAGCCTCTGAAAACCTGCTGAAGGATCAGTTATGAGTCGCTTCTGACTCCGTGACACATAACAACAATAACATTTAAATTAGGAAATGAAATTGACCCTAAAGAGGGCATGTCCAGGTGGGTTATATTCATTGACTTGCAGGTATGTGAAAGAGACATCATAGAAAATGTTCTGGGTTGAACGGAAGCATTTAGTCTTATCCATATCAAAAAACAGGAAATGTTGCGATTTCTGGCTTCAATTTTAAAATGGCACAAACTACTGAGAAAAGACTCATAAAGGTGGGTTCTTGGCAATGGCCTCATGGAAAAGACATCAGGTCAGAAGACGCACACTGTGGGCCCTAGTACAGGAATGTTAACTCTCATCCTCACTGAGCACCATGGGGCTGTGGTGAACCGGGACATGGCACCTGTTGACTGGGGACTTCCTTGTAGGATTACAGACACAATGTTTCCAGAAACTCCAAGTTCCATTTGGACGGAGGACTATGACGCCATGGCAACTGCATTAGTGGGAGGTAGGGCCAGGCTCCTCTGGCCAAGTGAGCCAAAAGATAAAGCTTTAAGAGACCAGGATGTTTATTTCTTTTGCACATCCTGGTCATAAAATGAAAGATCACATGTCTAGGTTTTGCCTGGTAGAAGGGAGAATTACATCTAGACTGCAGTTCTATCCTGTTCACCAGTGTGTCCTCACAGTTTTTCAGAGTAATGGGAGCGTGTTAAGTGCTCAATAAATACTTGGTGGATGAGTGACAGAAGGCTGTCAATAATTTTGAATTACTGTAAGATTTTTTGACAATAAGACATTATCAAGGTGCTTTGCCAGATTATAATGTTAGAAAGATTTTGGTTACTATTATGGGCCTCAAGCACATTTAAAGAAGTTGTGACTTTTGAGAAATAGGCTTCCTCTGGGTGAAGGTCAGGGAGTTTTCTGGCCACCCTTTACCCAAACCAGTGACCTATCAAATAGAAGGCAAGTGACAGCCTCTGTGACCCAGGCCTGGGTGACACAGCCAGTCTGTGAAGGCTTTCTCAGCCCTGGGCATTGGCAGTGGCCCCAACACCCACTGCAACATCCTTGTGGTTAAGAAAGAGGAAACACAGGCCTCTTGTTGTGTGAGGTGAGTGAGGCCTGTGGGTGGTTGCCCTGAGGCAGAGCACAGCCGCGTGAGTGGAGACATGCTTCACAAAAGGCAAAGCCTTGGCTGGAGGATGGATCGAGGAATAAAAAATTAAAAAAAAATTAGATTATTTTCCATTGCTGTTGGTAGGTGCTGGCAAGCCGATTCCAACTCATAGTGACCTTTCGTAAAACAGAGAGAAATATTACCTGATCCTAAGCCATTTTTTTCAATCTCCACTGCACTTAAGCCCATTGTTACAGTCACTGTGCCAATGCATCTTATTAAGGGTCTTCCTCTCCTTCACCGACCCTTCACCTTTCCCAATGCAATGTCTTTTTCCAAGGACTGGCCCCTCCGGAAAACATGCTCAAAGTATGTGATAATGGTGTTACCATCCTTGCCTCTAAGAAGCACTCTGGCTGGACTTCTTCCACAATAAATTGATTTATTATTTTGTCAGCCCATTGTATAATCAGTACTCTTTTGTTAACACCTTAATTCAGAGGCATCAATAATATTTTTCATTTTCTCTGGTTTTTGTCTAATTTTCAAAAGCATATGCATGAAAATATCATAGTTTGAGTCAGGTGCACCTTAGTCTTTAAATGGACATCCTTGCTCTTTGGAATTTTCAAGAGGTCTTTGACAATAAATTTGCCCAACACATCTTTGAACTTCTTTTCCTTTCTTCTCTTAACTATTGCTACCATGGACATTGATTGCAGATCCAAGTAAAACTAAACTCTTAACGACTCCATTTATCATGATATTTCCTGTTGACCCGGTTGCAAAGATTTTTGTCTTCTTTTTTACATCATTAGGTATAGGAAGTGATGTTATTCCCCACAGAGTATGTACCTGGAAGTCACAGTGCCAACCTGTGATGCTCACAGGAAGCAAGATTGACGGGCTTACATGGCTGGTGTTTAGGGCCTCAGGAGCTGGAGTGAAGAAGGTTTGGTGTTTGGGTTTAGTTCTTGGAAGGGAGATTTTTAATGTGGCTGGCAGTAATGAGGATGATCAAGCTGAAGGAATCCAGAAGGTTTAGATTTTATAACTGAGTATCTGATTCAGGCCATAGTCTTTCTGATCACATGCTATGCATCTGAGAAGTGGACAGTGAATAAGGATGACAGAGAAAGATGGACACCTTTGAGCTGTGGTGCTGGAGAAGAGCACTGAACATCCCATGGACGTCCAAGAGAACAAACAGATATGTCTTGGAGATAATGAAGACAGAGTGCTCTCTGGAGGCAAGAATGATGATGCTTCACTTCACATGCTTTGGAAATGTTGCTAGGAGGGGCTATTCCTTGGAGAGGGACATGAAGCTAGGAAGGGTTGAGGGTCACTGAAGGAGGGGAAGACCTTCGATCAGGTGAATTTACATGGTGACTGCTGCAATGGGCTCTGTGTGTCAGGCAGTGTGAGGATGGCACAAGATAGAACAGGGTTCAGATCTTTTGTTCATAGGGTCGTTATGAGTCATACTCAACTCGATGACACCTAACAACAACAACAACACCACCACAACAATGAAGATAGAGAACATTCTTATCACTCCACAAGGTACCCTTATGCCTCTTTGTAGTCCATTTTCTCTCCCACTCCAAGCCTTTGGTAACTACTGCACTGGTTTTTGTCCCAATGGTTTTGAATTTTCCTCTGTTAACAGCAATGGAATCTTCCTACTGAATTGCTTCTGACCCATAGTGACTCCATGAGTACAAGAATCATATAGGATTTTCTTCACTGTAATCTTTATAGAAGCGGGTTAACAAGCCTTTTTACTGAAAAAAAATCACTTGTTTGGCTCAAACTACCAAATTTTGGTCAACAGTTGAATTAAATTTTGTTCCAATACGGTAAATTACTTTTTCTGATGTACATGTAGATTTTACTTTTGATATTACTTTCATGTAGATATTACTTTTGATATACATTTATGCTGCTATGTATAGCAGTTTATCCATCATTTTTGGCTAGAATTTTGTCATATAGGTAGGCCATTAGTTGTTAACCATATCACAAGCTTTGAGAGTTTATGAACACTGGTGTATAAATCTTTTTGTGAACATATATTTTAATTTCATTTGGAAAAACACCCAAGAGTGGTATTGCTGTGACATATGAAAAGCAGATATTCAACTTTCTAATACACTTAAAGGAAGCTCTGGTGGCCTAGTAAGAAGCTGCACTGCAATCCCAAAGGCATGTGGATCAAGGCCACAAGCTATTTGTGGGAGAAAGATGGGAAATCTCCTGTGTGATAAACTGCCTCTGAGGGTCAGCTATGGATTGGTTCTAAGAAGACATTTAAAGTTTTATACCATTTTTCTATCCCTGTATTATGCAGATAACTTTGCTTGTCAAAACTGAGGAAGACTTGAAGTGCTTGCTGCAGGAGATCAAGACTACAACTTCAATATGGATTGCATCTCAACATCATAAAAACAAAAGTCATTATCACCGGACCAATAGGAAGCATCAGAATAGATGGAGAAAGGATTGAAGTTGTTAACAATTTCATCTTACCTGGATCCATGATCCAGGCACCAGCAGTCAGAAAATCAAACAGAGAAATACAGATGAGATACATTGAGAAAAATCTTCTGTCAGGGACCTCTCCAGAGTGCTAAAGAGCAATGATGTCCGTGTAAAGACAAATGTGCACCTGATCCAAGTGATGGTCTTCTCAATTGCTTATTATACATTTGAGAGCTGGACAGTGAATAAGGATGACAAATGAAGAATCAAAATCTTTGAGCTGTGGTGCTGGAGAAGAATATTGAACATAGAGAAAGCTGACAAGATAACAAGCAGGCTTTTCACGGAGAAAGTGAAACCAGGATACTCTTTGGAAACAAAGATGTTAAAACTTTGTCTCACATACTTTGGACTTATTGTCAAGAGGGGACCAGTCCTTAGAGAAAGGCATTATGCTTGGAAGGGTAGAGAAGGTCAATCCAAGAGAGCAAGACCATCAATATGATAGTGATATCTTATAAGATCAACATAGTGACTGTGGCAATGGAGTTAGGTGCGTGGCAGATGGTGAGGTTGGTTCAGGACACCACAAGGTTCAGAGCCATTGTTCATAGCATCAGTTGTAGTTGACTTGCTGGCACATAATAGCAACCGCAGAAACAACAGTAGCAAAGTGTGGAAGTCCTAGTTGTCGCACACCCTTGCCAGCACATGGTGTTGACAGTCTTTATTAGTTTTAGTCATTCTAGTGGTTGTGTAGTGCTATTGTAGTTTTAACTCATATTTCCCTAATGTCTAATAGAGTTAGCGATATTTATAGAATTATTTGGATATGTTATGAAGAGACACCATCCTTGGACAAAGATGGCATGCTGGGGAAAGTAAAGCATCCATGAAAGAGAGGAAGACCCTTAACAAGATGGATTGACACAGTGACTGCAAGAATGGGCTAAGCACAGCAGAGATTGTGCGGAGGGTGCAGGTAAGAGTTAAGGCTAATTTTTTTAACTAGCACAATTTATTAAAAAGGCTATCCTTATATGATTAGGCATTCATTATCTGTAAGACAACAGTCTAGAATGAGACGTACATTGCAAAGAGGACTGGGGGAGGGGAGAAGAAGGGGGAAGGAAATTGTGCAACAATGAATGAATATTAAAAAACAAACAAACGAACAACAAACCCAACCAGCCTTGAATGTTAACTGGAGGAGGAGGAGGGAAGAAAATGTGTAACAGTGAATGAAGTGAAAAAAAAAATCCAACATCTCGGTAAACTTGTTAAAATCACAATTAATTTTTTTTTTAAAAAGCTATCTTTTCCTTCACTAAATTGCCTTGATACTTTTGTCTAAAATCCATTGACAAAAAAAAAGTAGGCCCATTTCTGAATGCTTACTTTATCAATATGGTTGTTTGAGCTGTAGTATCATGCTACCTTGATTTTGGCAGATTTTATTTTTATTAAAAATGTTACTTCTGTAGTGTTAAAGTTAAGTCTTAAAATCAATCTTGCAAAATTCTTTTCTCTTTCAAAATTGTTTTGGCGTTTCTAAATCCTTTGTGTAGTTCCATATAATCTTTTCTGTCTTTTTAAATTGTCAGTACCCTCAGTGTAATCACTGCTCTTTAGCCCTCTCCAAAACAAGGAGCCTTTTAAAGACGAAGATGCACCTGAGCCAAGTCACGGTTTTTTAAATTGTTTCCTATGCATCTGAAAGCTGGACAAGGAATAAGGATGACAGAAGGATCAATGTCTTTGAATTATGATGTTGGTGAAGACTGCTGAATATCCTATGTCTAAAAAATAAACAAATTGGTCTC
>NW_006399811.1:17196341-17202198 GCF_000299155.1 Elephantulus edwardii | reverse complement strand
GAGGTTCAAGGCCACCAGCTGCTCCACAGGAGAATGATGGACAATCTTCTCCCATTCAATTAACTGCCTCTGAAAACCCACTGGAGGGTCAGTTACGGGTTAGTTCTGACTCTACGGTACACACACACACACACACACACACACACAGACATCACTAATATCACACTCTAGCAAAATCCTGCTGAAGATCATTTAGAAACAATTGGAACACTACTTTGATTGAGAACTACGAGAAATACAAGCTGGGTTTAGAAGAGGTCATGCACTAGAGACATTCATTATAGGCAATGTCAGACGGATCTTGGCAGAAAGCACCAGAGGAATTTCTGTTGTTTCATTGACTCTGCAAGGGCATTTGACTGTGTGGATCACAACAAATTGTGTCTAACCTTAAGGAAAATGGGAATCCAGAACACTTGATTGTGTAGTCCTCAGAACAGAGCAGGGAAACACTGCATGATAAAAAAAAATCAGGAAAGGAGTGTGTCAGGGATGCATCCTGTCTCCATACTTTTTCAATTTATATGCAGAAGAGACCATTTAGGAAGCAATGCTTTCTGAGGAGGAATGTGGCATCAGGATTGGAGAAAGGTTCATCAGCTACCTACATTATGCAGATGACACAACCGTGCTTGCTGAAACTGAAGAAGACCTGATGTGCTTGCTGCAGAAGTTCAAGGATGGTAGTCTTCAATATGGATTGAAGCTTAACATGAAGAAGACAAAGATTCTCATCACTGGATCAAATGGCAGCACCATGACAGATGGAGACGAGATTAAGGTTGTTAACAATTACAGTTTGCTTGGCTCCACAATCAACACTCTTAACACCATCAGTCAGGAAATGAAAAGACGGATTGTATTGGGAAAATCTGCTGTCAGAGACCTCTTTAGAGTGTTGAAAAGCAACGACGTCAGTCTAGAGACAAAGGTGTGCCTGATCCAGGCCTGGTCTTTTTAATTACTTGCTAGGCATCAGAGAGCTGGACAGTGACTAAGGATTACAGAAGAATTGATACCTTTGAGTTGTGGTGCTGGAGAAGAGTCTTGAACACACCATGGACTGCCAAGAAAACAAATAGGTCTATCGTGGAGTGGGTGAAGCCAAGTCTCTCCTTGGTGGGCAGGATTTTAAAGCTCTGCCTCACATACTTTAGGCACGTGGCCAGGAGAGGCATGTCTTAGGAGAAGGACACCATGCTTGGAAGGGTAGAGGGACAGTGCAGGAGAGGGAGACCCCGGATGAGATGGATTGATACAGGGACTGGGGTAATGGGGGTAGCTGTGTCAGAATTAGTGAGACTGGCTCAGGACAGGGAAGGGTTCAGAGTGGCTGTATATAGGATTGCTCGGCGTACGCCAGGGATGCATCCTATCTCCACACACTTTCAACCTATATGCAGACCAGATTATCTGGGAGGCTGGGCTCTATGAGGAGAAATGTGGGGTCAAGATTGGTGGACGGTTTATCAACAATCTGCGTTATGCAGATGACACAACCCTGCTTGCTGAAACTGAAGAGGACCTAAAGCGCCTGCTGCAGAGTGTCAAGGACTGCAGCCTACAATATGGATTGAGGCTCAATGTCAAGAAGACAAAGATTCTCACCACTGGACCAATTGGCACCATCAGGATGGATGGTGAAGAGATTGAGATTGTACACAGCTTTAGTTTGCTTGGCTCCATAGTCAACAGTCTTGGCACCAGCAGCCAGGAAATTAAAGGCGCATTGCTATGGAAAAGTCTGCTGTTAGGGACCTCTCCAAAGTGCTGAAGAGCAATGCTGTCTCTCTGGAGACTAAGGTGCATCTGATACAGGCCATGGTCTTCGCAATCACCTGTTATGCATCAGAGAGTTGGACAATGACAAAGGAGGATAGAAGGAGAATCGATGCCTTTGAGCTGTGGTGCTGGAGAAGAGTATTGAGAATACCGTGGACTGCTAGGAAAACAAACAGATTTGTCCTGGAAAGGGTTAAACTGGGTGGCTCCTTCGAGGCAAGGATTCTGAGGCTCCGTCTAACATACTTTGGACATGTTGTGAGGAGAGACCAGTCCTTGGAGAGGGACATCATGCTTGGGAGGGTGGAGGGACTGCGCAGGAGAGGAAGGCCCTCTATGAGGTGGATTGATTCAGTGATTGGGATAATTGGGATGGGAGTGTCGGAGACAGTGCGATTGGCACAGGACAGAGCAGAGTTTAGGGCTGTTGTACATAGGGTCGCTATGAGTCGCAGGCGACTTGACGGCACATAACAACAACAACAGGGGTCACAGGTGACTAGACAACACTTAACAATAGCAACAACAACTTAATCAGTTACTTGATATTGTTGAGCTCAATTTTATTCAGAAGAACCTTATGTATGTCAGAAAACTGTACTACTGTACTCCATTGGGTTTTCAGTGGCAGATATATCAGAAATAGATATTTTCCTCTCCAGTTCCTTCAGGTGGATTCAAACCCCAAACCTTTTGGTTATAAGCCACAATGGTTCATTAGGTTCCTTATCACCCAATGATGCTCTTCTGATCTTAGAATGAATGAAATGAAGCATTCTGCAGATGAGGGAAATGCCATGGAGTACATCTACAGCTCCAAGGGCTGCCATTTTGTCTTGGGAAGAACACTTTTCTTCCTTCTGGAGAACTTTGTCGATAATGGTGTGATAAAGCCAATCAGTACATATCTAAGAGAAACTGACTGAGGCTTTCCTAAAGAGCCACCCTTTCTTTATTTTCCCAGAGCACAGTTCATTTGGTTTAGGAAAATTAGTCTCACTCAAAGTCCAAGAAAACCACAGGCCCCAGGAGGAGAATATTCCTGGAAAGGTTTTAAAAAGGGCCAAGTAAAGGCCCCATCATCTGGAAGCATTGTCATCACTCCTAGGATGCCAGATGAACTGTGTGGAGGTAGGACCACACAGCCACACAGGCAGGTTCCCTCAGGGCTACCCTACAAAGCCAGCAATTCAGCAGACAGACTGCTGCCTGTACTTCATACTCTGAATTGTTAACTGGTTCTAAACAAATAACTGACTCTTTTCTTGACACAGAGGGTCTCCAACTCCAAATACCATCACACATCTGAATGTTTCAAGTAAAAACATTCCCAAACCACAGGCTTTGGCTTTGAAGAAAACATAGCTACTCACCAGCTTGAAAACAAGTACTTGGAAGCTAGAGACTGAGCATTTTTACCAGCCAAACTTAATTTGATAAAATCACCTTCCCTTCCAGTGTCTGCCTCCACTTCCCCCTCTGTCTCAACAAGTAAAACCAGTTCACTGACTTGTGGGAAATACTCATTGGTCACTCATTGTCATGTGCTCTCAGGGGCTGTCTGCTCTCAGTGTGAAGTGAGTACTCATCAGGTGCAGGGCAGAGATGGCTTTGAGCAGAGAGGATGCCGGTCAACACCATCCCTTCATCAACTGAGACTCATGGTCAGTGTGAACACATTCAATGATGACACATGAAAAACTCAACTCATCTCCATGGAGTTGGAACCAATTCATACTTGATCTTCCAAAAGGTTTTCAGAGGCAGTAAATTGCATGAGAGGAGATTGTCCGTCTTTCTCCTGTGGAGCAGCTGGTAGATATGAAGTGTGACCTTTTAGTCAGGAGACGAGTATTTAACCACAACACCGCTAGGCCCCCTGGGATTTAGCTGAGGAGGGACAAATTTAGGGCAGCTATTTCAGTTGATGGAAGGCAACCATCTGGCATCAAGTTGATTCCAATTTGTGTTGACATTGTGTGTCTCAGAGTAGAGCTGTATTCGTAGGTGTGCAGGGGCTGAACTTTGAGAAGCAGATCTGGCATTTCTTCCAAGGCTCCTCTGAGGGGACTTGAATGCTTATACGGCCAGCTAGCAGCCAAGTGCATTAACTCTTTGCACCACCCAGGGACTCCTCTGGAAAAGCGAAGCTTTGGCACATCGGTAGCTAAGGAGATGGTTCAGCAGTGGCCCAGGCGAAGAGCAAGCTCCAAGTACTAATGCTGGCTGCTGGCCGGGGGCACAGAGGTGTGTGTCAGGGGAGCTAAAGGGTGAAGAGCCAAAGCCCTGGGTTACATGGACCTGAATTGGCATACTGACTCTCTCACTGACTGCTGTGTGACCTTGGGCAAGTTACTCAATCTCTCTGAGGCTAAATATCCTCAGCTGTAAAATGAGACCTCAATATCTGCATCCTGTGTTATTAGGAGGGTTTTGGGAGAGAACTCTTAGTGCTCAGGAAGTGACAGTAAATGGATAAATGGGTTAGAGGCCAGATGATGGCTTTGGTTTCTAATAATATGGATTCAGCCAACTTCAGCAGATCAGCTTCTGCCAAAATAGCTCATCTCACTAGAACTCAAGGTCTTTCTACTTTTGGCTCTGTTTATGTATTGGTGCTGCTGGGTGGCACAAATTCTCATGTTCTTTACTGCTAGCTATGACTTGAATATAGCAATGAGGGTGCTTCTAGGAAGTAAGAACGGTGACATTTCATCTCAAATACTTTGGGGATGTTGGTAGGAGAGGCCACTGTAGAAAAAAAAGACATCATTCTTGGAAAGGGGAGATCCATGAAAGAGAGGAAGAATCTCAACAAGATGGATTGACATGGTGATTACAACAATGGGCTCGAGTTTCTCAGAGATGACGGAACAGCACAGGCTAGGGCAAGACTCAGGTCTGTTGTTCACAGCGTCGCTATGCATTGTAGTTGGCTTGATGGCATCTACCAACCAACAAGAAGTTTGCAGGTGGAACTCATAAGCTTCTTGGCAGGCAGGCATGGGGACCTACTTCCAAAAGGTCTCAGTCTTTAGAACCCTATGGAGCACAGGTCTGCACATAGGCTGTAACCATGATTTGCAATTGACTTGATAGCAATTAACTGTGTAAAAGTTTGTGATTCAAATGCGCCCAAGGGCTCCCCAGAGGACTGTTGTTATTTTTGTTGTTCTTAGGTGTCATTGAGTCAAGTATGACACCGCAACCCTATGAACAACCAACCTGAACACTGTCCTATCCCGTGCCGTCCTCACAATCTCTGAGACACTCAAGTGCATTGCTGGAGTCACCTTCTCCGCCCACCTGGACCAGGGTCTTCCTCTTTTTCTCAACCCCTCCACCTCCACAAGCATGACGTCCCTCTCCAAGGAATAACCTCTCCTAGCAACATGCCAATGTATGTGAGACAAAGCTTCAACATCTTTGCTTCCAAGGAGCACTCTGGCTGCGCTTTCTCCAAGACATACCTCTTTGCTCTTTTGAAAGTCCACGGGATCATCAGCACTTTTCTCCAACACCACAGCTCAAAGGCATCCATTCTTCTGTCATCCTTTTAGTCAATATCCATCTCTCGACAACATAGCAAGCGACTGAAAAAGCCATGACCTGAATTATGCACACCTTACTCCTCAAACTGACATTATTACTCCTCAATAATTTGGTGAAATCCCCAACTACAGTCTTACCCAGTGTAACACATCTCCAAATCATTGACAAGTCTCAGTCCTTTCTTTGTCCATCATGATGTTGCCTATGGGCCTGTTGGCAAAGATTCTTGTTTTCTTGACAATGAGACGCAATCCATTTTGAAGGCTGCAGTGTTTAACCTTCTGTAACAAAGTGCTTCAAGTCCTCCTCAAATGGAGCAAGCAAGGTTGTGTCATCCACATGACTAGGTCTGATGATTAGGTGAACACTTAAAACCTTGCAAAACCCCGTTGCACCCTGACATACTTGGTGTTGCTGTGAATCAGAATCTATTCATTGACAACTGATTGGTTACTTAGAACTGGAGGATTCAGAAGCTTTCCTCTTTGATTGCGGGAAGGGAAGGGAAGGGAAGGGAAGGGAA